>NW_026606063.1:65170000-65260000 GCF_029834395.1 Sorex fumeus | reverse complement strand
ATTAAAAAATTCAAGCAGAAGCTCTCTTTTGATCTCAGATGTGCTTTGAATTATCTATGACTGAAAATCAACACATGTAGAGTTTTGACTAATCTAGTTGAATAGCAATTTCAATGAAATGTAATCCTACTTTCTACATCTTATAATAAAAAATGTCCATATACATCAGGGAATTTTTCTAGAAATTGGTATCATTGGTTTCATGTCTCCTATATTTACCAGCTCATGTCTTATGATTTTATAAGCCAACATATGGAAGACAACTAGTTGTTGAGAAAGAAAGATAACCATCCTTACTAATTCCTCCTAATGTGTGAGCTAAAAAAGAACAGAAAGGATATTAGCAGATACCTTCCCTAGTAATTTCTGAATTAAATAATGTACATGACATGTTGGTCCTATCTAGAATGCATTTGGCAATCAAAATTTGGCATCACATGGGTGAGCTTACCTGCAAAATAAAGTACTCCTTCATTTTAAACAGTAGAACATTGTAACATTTATTCATCTGCCAACTGTAAAACTATAAAAATGTAAAATCATTTCAAATTGAATGTAATTTCAAATGTACAATATTTGTAAAATTGTATTGGGACCAGCTGGTACTTTAATGTTTTGTAAGTTTTCTCCTATATTTTTAACTGTAAATTATTTTCCTTAAAGGTTTATTTGTAATTTAATGCTTTTAATATGTGCTTCAAAATTAATTTAAAAAGTAATCAATAGTACAAAAATATCCCAAATTTTGTTGTATGCTTTAGGTAAGCTCACCTATTTTTCTTTTCCTTTACCATGAACAAATGAGGTTTTGGTCATAACACTCTTTGTGAAGTTGTGTGGATTAAACCCACAAATAATTCCTGGAATTGGGAATGGGAAAGCTAAAATATTTTGTTGAAAACATTTTAACAAAAGAAAAAAATAATAAAATATATTCAAAACCCTTACTTACAAGTTATTTTCACCCAGAGGAATGAATTTTTTGAAGTACCTGGAATTGAAATTAAAACCATCACAGACCACAATCTACCCTAACTTATTCACTTATTCTAACTTTTATCAATGCAAATAGCAAATGGACAAACATATGTATTGAAGAGCTCTATTCTCTGAAAAATGCTGCAAAAGGTACCTGATAAGGAAAGCTATAAAAATGATCATAATCAGCTAAAATATTATTCACTGAAAGATTTGCTGCAGGAGACAGAAGATATTACAGTGGTTGGCTGCATGCTAAGTCCAATTCCTGGCACCCCACCATCACCAGACACAACATTGGAGGCCCTCAAGTACCACTGGGGTAGCCTCGGTGATCCTTAGCACCCAGGGCTCAAGTACCCTCAATCATCCATCTCTGGCACTGAACTCCCTTCTCAGTCCCCTGCCCCTGACTTCTTGAACTCCATTTAGAAGGTCTTCCTCCAAAATAAAATCTTGCTGCAAGGTCAAATTAGATATTATTTATCAATCTTATGGAGATGTATGCTACATTAGTTTGTAAATCTTTATAACTAATCAATTCAGGTAACATAGTCAATCTTTCCTCTTTAATTCTTCTTCTAATATATCCAGCTATATACTCTTAAAATGTGGACAATGTAGGTACCTTGAGTGGTATGAATCTTCCTTATCGAGAAGTCAATACCAGCAAGACCTGCTTTGGAGGTTTTCCGATCCTTATCATGTTACAGTGAAAATCTTCATACATTCATCTAACATCACAGTGACAACCCCCTTAAAATGCCATAATAATGTCTTTGTTAAGAAGACATGCTTCTTGATCAGTAACTATGTTTCTTAATAAAACTTTGAAGACTGAATGTAACTGATCTGTTTTTAATGTGTGCATTGAATATATGAGCATGCAAAAGGAAAACTAATTTTAATGTTATTAAAATGCCAATTAAAATTTAGGTTATAATATACATTTTAATACTCACAACTAAGGGAGATATATAGAAGATATATATTAAAATTTTATCCAATATAAGTAAATATAGGCTATTGGTAAAAAATAATTGAAGATATTAGGAATTATGTGCTCTAAAATAATTGTACTGCAAAGATTTAGGAGTTAGTGGTATTAAACATATTCATATGTATATACTACTCTGAATACCACAAATCTATATCTATCTGTATAAATGTTATAGAAAGGGAACTGAAAACCAGACAAATAGGCTTCACAACAAAGAGCAAAAAACAGAGTAGTAAGAGATGTAGTATAAAAGGTAAGTTAGCCCAAAGGAAATATGCAGTGCTGAATGTGGGTATACACAGGAGAAATTATGAATGAGCAAGCACCCTGATACCATTATTGAGGGCTGATGGAATAAGCCTTCCAATGAATATAAGAGTTAAAGAAGTGGGGAGTCTAACACTACGATATTAAGATGAAAAATGCCAAATAATAAGTATAAGAAACCCACAGACCACTCCTACATTATCACCCACTGATACTGGTTATTTCCATTCTCACTGATATGACAAGAAATCTCATTGTTGCTTTAATTTTAATTTGTTATTGAGATTTTTGAGTGCTTTAATCTTGAATAGTAACTTTTGCCTGATATATTGTGTGCAAATACTTTCTCACAATTAGTAGAAATTCATTTTAAGTCTTTTTATTTTAGCTCAACATTTTTGCTATGCAAAACCTTTTTGATCTGCTGTATTAACAATACATCAAATATAATGATAATAATATAATATTAGTTTATTTCCACTTTTGTTGTCTTGAATCTAGAGTCAATTAATTAAAGACACTTTTGAGATTCGTAGCCTGGCATGATCATATTACTTCTGTCTTTTATTTTGTTGATATACTGTATTTACATTTATTGATTGGCATATATTGAATCATCCTTGCATTCCTGGAATGAATTCCAGTTGATCATGGTTTATGATCTTTTTGCTATATTGCTGACTTAGATTTTGCTAAGGATTTGCATGACTGTTCATCAAAATAAGTCTACAATTTTGTTTTAATAAGAAGTATGGATAATGGGTTTTCTTTGAAATGTTTTTCTAACTCACTAATGAACCCATATGGATCATAGCATTTGTTTTTAGGGAGATTTTAAATGATTGTTTCAATTTCCTTATTTGTGATTGGTCTATTCAAATTTTCAATTTCTCAATCGTGGGATGTTTCTTGATTATTTTATCTTTTTCTTTTTTTTTCCCATCTGAGTGGCATACAGTTATTCATAGTAACCACTTTCAATCTTTTTTATTTCTAAAGTTTCTGCTACTTTTCCCCTTCCATTTGTTTTCTGATTTCTTTGGATTTTCTCTTTTTTCTTTAAGAGTGTACTTAAGGGTTTGATAATCGTGTTCATTCTTTCAATAAACCAATTTTGATTTCATTTACCCTTTGTATTTTTTCTATGTCATTCATCTATATTCATATTATTTATTATTTACCTCCTTCCACTCACTTTGGGATTTACTTGTTCTTTTTCTATTTTCCCAAGCTATGGCATTAGTCATTGATTTCAGCTGTTCCTCTTTTCCTGAAAAACATGCATTGCTATGAATATATCCCTTCATACTTCTTTTACCATGCCTTATGGTTCTGATACTTTTTGTTTTAATTGTTTTTGAGAAATATTTTATTTTTTCTTTATTTACTCTATGATGGGCTGGAGCGATAGCACAGTGGTAGGGCATTTGCATTGCACGCAGCCAACATGGCCGACCCAAGTTCAATTCCTTCGCCCCTCTCGGAGAGCCCGGCAAGTTACCGAGAGTATCTTGCCCGCAGGGCAGAGCCTGGCAAGCTACCCGTGACGTATTCAATATGCCAAACACAGTAACAGCAAAGTCTCCAATGCAGACATTACTGGGCCCGCTCGAGCAAATCGATGAACAACGGGAGGACAGTGACAGTGATAGTTACTCTATGATACTATTTTTATTCAATAGTATGCATTTTAGTTTCCAATAATATAAACTTTCCTAATTTCTTTTTATGACTAATTTCTATGTTTATGAAATTATTGTCTGAAAGATGCTCACTATTATTTATATTTCCATAACTTTATGGATATCTAAATTGTGCATCAACATGTTAACTTTCCTGGAGACTGTTTCATTTGCACTGAAAAAGAATACGTGTAATCAGCTTTTGTGGGAGAAATGCTTTAGATATGTCTATTAGTCCCAATTTTTCCAAGTCCATATTTAGGGCTTATGTTTCTGTTGATTTCTCTGTTTGAATGATTGTCCAATGATTATAGTTTGGTATTAAATTCTCCTATTGTTATATCTGTCCAGATCTATCAGTCACTTTTTAAGCTTTGATGTCTACTTGGTTCATATATGTTAAGTTATTGATTTCTTAGCTAGTATGTAAAATATGTTCTTCTCTCCCATTATTATTGTTAGGTTGAATGTTAGTCTGATACAATTGTAGCCATACATGGTTAACTGAATTATTGTAAGTCAGCATCTATAATTGTTTTATAGCCTTTTCCTCTGACCTTCTCTTACTATGTGAATTATTGTTTCTTATAAGCAACAGAAAGTTTTATTTTGTTTGATTACTGACCCAATCACTCTGTGCTTTCTTAATGGAAGAGTTTAGTCTATTTAAATATAAAGCAGTTATTGATATGGAAAAAAGTGTTGCTCCTTATATATGAGAGGTGTGATTGTTCATGTAGTTTGATCTTTGATTTAGCCTATTCAGCATCCATAGTGAAATGAGATAGATGCTACAAATTTATTCAGCACCTCGTTTTCTGAGATTTTATCCCTCCTACAATTCTGAGTGTTAACTTTGTTTTTAAGATTTTATTATTAAATCATTGTGAGATATATCTTTACTATCTACTATATTTAAAGCTACTATAATTAGGTTTTGGTTGGAGCGATAGCACAGCGGGTAGGGCATTTGCCTTGCACGTGGCCGACCAGGGTTCGAGTCCTCCGTCCCTCTCTGAGAGCTTGACAACCTACCGAGAGTATCCTGCCCACATGGCAGAGCCTGGCCAATTACCCATGGCATATTTTATTTGCCAAAAACAGTAACAAGTCTCACAATGGAGACATTACTGGTGCCTGCTTGAGCAAATTGATGAACAATAGGATGACAGTGCTACAGTACATAATTAGGATTCAGTCATGCAATATTCCAACACTCATTTCTCCATCCGTGTACATTTCCCAGCACCAGTGTCCCCAGTTTCCCTCCCACCACCGACCCTTGCCCCACCAGCTTGTCTCTATGGTAGGCACTTTTCTTCTCTCTCTTTTTCTCTTTTTCTCTCTTTCTCTCTCTCTTTCCTTTTGGGCATATGGTTTGCAGTTCAACTACTGAAAGGTTATTTGATATATCCCTTTACCTACTTTTAACACTCAGATCTTGTCCAGTGTGATCATTTCCAACCATTGTTGTCATCTCAGTCCCTTCTCTATCTTACCTACCCTCTACCACACACACACACACACACACACACACACACACACACACACACACACGTGGTTGATTCCAACCATTGATCAGTCCTCCTAGATCCTATTTTCTCTGGTCTTGGATGTCTTCTACTATATATATTTTTACATACCACAAATGAATACAGTCATTCCATATCTGTCCCTTTCTTTCTGAATCATTTTACTCAGCACTTTCATTTTAACTTGGAGAGTATCATGCTGAGTGAAACAACTGCTAACTTTGAAGGTTAGGATTCATGGTTGGAAATTCTATTGATTCAGTTATTGTATAATATTCTCTTCTTGTAGAATTTTATTACAGAAATTCAAATAACATATTTTATTCCTCCTTGTACATGTAGTTTTGTTTATCTCTTGATGCTTTAAAATGCTTACAACATGTGACTTACACCTGGATGTCCCATCAGGAAGACTATAACCAACAGACATGGTTAGTTGCCAAAATTTCATATTTAGTTTGAAATAGTCCCAACAAAGTGGAACACTATTAATGAAGCCATCAAATGGTAAGAAACACAAACTGCAGTGCTGGTATCAATATGATAAGCAATCTGTCCTTTGTTTGGGCCTTTTTGATGACAATGTGTCTTTTTGTTGTTCTGTTTGAATTTTCTTTAATTGGCACTTTTTGAACCTCTTGCATCAGTGATCCCATCTCTCCCATCTTTTGTAGGGAAGTTTTCACCTTTTTTTTAAGCAGCCATTCTTTCCCTTTTCCTTTTTCACCTACTTCTGGAATCCCTCTGATTCTAAGGTTGTTCTCCCTTGCATCATCATCAACAAATCTTATATTCTATCTGAATTTTTCTAAATCTCTTATCTTTTGCTTCTTATTTATTAGTGGTGCTGTATATTATGGGAGGTCACTGATTCAACTGTCAGTTTCATCCATTCTTTTTTTAATAATTTATTTATTTATTGAATCGCTGTGGGAAAAGTTACAAAGCTTTCAGGTTTAGGTCTCGGTCATGCAAATATCAATCACATTTCCCTTTACCAATACTTATTTATCACCACGAAGAACCCCAATAAACCCCCACTCCCACCCCCATGCCTGTGAGGCGGATGAATTCTAGTTAACACTCTATCTACTTTGACTAGCTTCATTGTTTCGATAAAAGTTGCACCATTATTATTTAGAGTTTACCTCCCCTGCCCCAAATCAGACATGCTGAAAAAGCATTGTGAAATGATTTGTTTTCTACAGCTGGGTTCAAGAATTAAATGATGTCGCGCGGCCACAATAGCAGCCGCGTGGTTTTGGATTTCTGCTGTTTTACTTATTAACCCTGGAAGTATTTCTACTAAAAGTCAGATAATTAAGAGATTGGTTTCTGTGCTCTGGAGTCATGGCCGTGCCGAAGAGCATCTCGTGGGGGGCAACTGGTGACCTCGGTAGGGCATGAAGGACGGCCGGAATGCCCCCCTCCCCATGAGGTTTTAGTCGCCCCCTCACCCCCAGCTCATACCTGCTGTTCACAAGGCTCCCCTGCGGCTGCCACCTTTTTTCCAGAGAGGAGAGGGCAGAAGGGAGCAACACCCTTTCCCCTCCAGGCAGGCATGATGGCGTGGATTAACGCATAGTCCAATCACTTTTCTGCTCCAAGCTTCTGGTTCATCCATTCTTTTGATGAGATTTGCTAGTGCATAATTTAGTTTCTTTTCTCTATTAGAATTTTCTTTTTACCATCAAACTCTTGTGTTTACTCATTCTCTGTCCAAATTAAATTCGTATCATTATCAATAAAATTGTTGTTCTAGTTTTCTTTGGGTAGATTGAAAGAGTTTCATGACATTTGGTATCTTCCTTTTTTTTTCCTTCTGTTAGACACAGATGAATTGGTTTTTTTTTTTTTCCAGTTCCTGGTATTTCATTTTCTGAGGGATGAGCAGCAGTTGTTTGCTGCTCCAGGACTCTTTCACCCATGGATGTCATTCTACTAGCTCCCCGCAGGGTATAATCCCACCAAAATTCTTGCTGGTTTGCAATAGATGTTTGCAGCTGTGTTTTGAGCTCGGACTAGGTCACTGCTAGGGGATTAATCCCTGGGACTTCTGGTGGTTGGGTCAGGTATAAAGTGAGTTGGGTTTTTGACAATGGCTGTATGGGTGAGACTAGATGTGTGCTGGGGACTATCCCCAAGAATTCTCTTCACTTGGCCATTGTTATACCTATTGCAGAATCCGTCAATGCTGCACATGAAGAGTTCAGTTGGCTCAATGCCAGAGAACACACTGCCTCAGCTCCTGCTTGTTGGATCAGGAACTGAAACAGTTTGGGATCTGTAGGAGGCTCTAAAAGGTAACTTTTAACAATGGAGAGAAAATCATAAAAGCAGCAGGGAAAAAAAGCAATCTGTCCACTTAACAGAAACCCCATTAGAATTTAGCAGAAGTTTTATCTGAAACTTCAAAGTCTAGAAAATGTTGCATGACATATGGAAAATGCTGAAAGGAACACAGCAAAACAAGAAATACAGAAAAAAAAACTTTCAACTAGATTAATTTATCAACAAGGTTGATATTCAGAATTGAAAGAGATAATGTGCTGGATAATCTGAAACTCTAGGATTTTATCACCTAGCCCTTGCTAGAAATGAGAGGGACTTCTTTATGCTAAAAGAGAGTGATGTTAAAAAGAAAACAGACAAATAAATTAAGCTTACCGGAAAAGATTATTGCACAGCAAAGACATTTGTCATGTAAAACAGATGTGAACATTATAAGAAAAAAACAAAATTAACTTAAGCCGCAATAAATCAATGAATGCATATAATATAAAGAAATAAAAAAATTTTTAAATGGAAAATGGGGATAAAATAGTTTTGAAATCTATGAAAAGTTGAGTTATCCACAAATAGCAAAATAAAAACACAAACACTTATTTTGCTGTAAGTGAAATAGATTAAAAACAAATATTTTATAAACATACTTGTAAATTCAACTTAAAGACTATATCATAGAACTAGAATAGGTTGGTGGTAAGCAAAATAGGTAAATTTGATAAAATAGTTACAAAAAGTTGTGAAGATGTAATAATATAAATCTTGATAACTGTAACCATAATATTCAATACTTAAAACGCTAATATAGTGCATATCAAAAATTCTTATTAAAAGGAAGATTGTATAACTGCATGATAATAAATGCTAACTAAATAACCAAATTTATGTTTGATCATTTACATTATATTCATGTGTCAAAACATGTAATACAACGAAGTAATACACTGCTAGATGTCAGCTCTCATAAAACTGGAAGAAAAGAGATACCAAATGTAGTAGAATATATGTGACTCCATGTGAAAATTATGAAAAATTCATACTAAAAAGAAATATTGATTTACCTCCCTATGAAACAAAATAATAAAATAATGCTTTTACAATTAATGAGTTGGTTTTTAACTGATCTAATTGATGGATAGTATTAACCAGAACGATATTCATTTGGAAAATGTTTCCCCGTTATCAAGCTTTTATAGTTATAATCTGAAGAAATATTATCTTGTATGTATGAACAAAGAGTCCCAGAAATTTCCAAAATTTCTGCTAAAGATATTCAGTTGGGCTTGTAATGAGGACACTGCGTTGCAAATAGTCAGGACTGTAGTAAGAAGAGCTTTTCTGTTTGTTCTAGTACTTTCAAGCTAAAGAGCTACTAGAATTTCAGAACTGATTTAACCTCTCTGTGACTTAATTTGCATAATTGTGAAATTAAAAATATAAATGCCTGCTTCTTTAGTACAAATGATACCCACTTCAATCTTTTCTCATTAGTGTGGTTGACCTGCTAAACTTTGGAAAATCAGAAGTGCTATTCTTACCATCTCTCTGGTACACCTGAGATTTTATTTTTTGTGGTCAAACTGAAGGGTATCAACTTTAAAATGATCAAAAAAAAACCACCATTGATATCTCTTCTTTCTGCCTCCTGTGTTTTCTTAACTCCATAAGTTGATGACAGTACACATTTAGAAATCTTATAATCATTGGTCTCCAAATGACCAAAGGCATTGGATTTTAATTTTTGTACTTCCCAGAAGAATTTTCATCTGAATATTCCCTTAAGAATTTATTTTTAAATAATATTCTGGGACCTAAGGGTTAGAGCCTAACAAGAATTTCTGGGTCAAATGGAAACTCAATTCTTGGGTTTTTGAAAGTGTATATATTGTTTTCCAAAAAAGTTGAAGCAGGAGACATTCTCACCATTAATGGAGGAGGATTCCTTTGTTTCCTACAGCAATGATTGTTTTTTTAATGCTTGTTTATTTTGGGCTAGAATGATAGCACAGCGGGTAGGGTGTTTGTCTTGCATGTGGCCAACCCAGATTTGATCCCTCTGTCCCTCTCAGAGAGCCCAGCAAGCTACCCTACCGAGAGTATCCCACCCGTATGACAGAGCCTGGCAAGCTACTCGTGACACATTCTATATATCAAAAACAGTAACAACAAGTCTCACAATGGAGAACTTACTGGTGCCTGCTTGAGCAAATAGATGAACAACAGGGACAACAGTGCTACAGTGCTACAGTTTATTTTAGGAGTTAATATCACTGACTTGAGAGATATCTCATTTTTTTATATTAATTTTTATAATGATTAGAAATAGAGAATATTTTTTGTTTACTGGTTATTTGTCTGTCTTATTTCTTAAGCAGCATCTTCTATTCATCTCTTTTCTCCATTTTTGATATTGTTGTTTGGTGGTGGTGGTATCGCTAAGTTTTACAAATATTTTATAGACATTAGCCCTTTGTCAGATGGGTGGTAAGCAAATATTTCTTCTCAGTCACCTGGATGTCTTTACATCTTTTCATCGATTCTTTGTGGTACAGAAGCTTCTCAATTTGGTATAGTCCCTTTTGTTTAGTTTTGCTCCGGTTTGCTTGGTCAGTGACACAAATAATTGAAGATTCTTCTAGATTCAATGTCATGAAGGTTCTGTTTTCCTCATTGTAATTTAAGGAAAGACATCATTAATCCATTTAGGTTTGACTTCAAGAAGACACGTGTGCCCTGTGTTTACTGCAGCTCTATCCACAGTAGCCAAGATCTAGAAACAATTCAAGTGCCAAACAAATAACTGTATAAAGAAATGGTGATATGTATTATATTTATATATGTATATATAAATATGAATATATATGTATATATAAAATGGAAAAGTACCCAGCCATAGAAACCGTAAAATTATATCTAATATGTGGAAGGAACTAGAGGTATTAAGCTGAGTGAAGTGAGTCAAAAGATGCAGGATAGATGAAAAATAAGGTCTGTTATGTGGAATATAAAGGTAAGTAAATTTTCAAAATAAAGGGTATTTTCTTGCTAAGAAATAAAGATTGGTGTCTGTGTGTGTTGGACATAAATAAATAAAACCATAATTTGCTTATGGTTTATCTATGTGCCTCCTCACTTAATGCACATATAAGCCAGGGCATGGGGTGGGGGGGCTTATATGAATGTTCTCCTTGTATCTTACACTAAAGAATTATCCAGTCTGGGTTCTGTTGTAATGAAAAAGACAGTGAAATGACAGAAAAGGAGATCTGCAGTTGTGTAAGCAGATCTAGTTGTGCTATGCATTAACTAGAAAAAAAATGTTTGAAACGTAAGGATGATTTAAAAAAAGAATATTTCAACTAACATCAGATTTTTTTTCACAACCATGTATGTTCTCTTGGGATAGGAATGAACATTTTATATTTCAACTTTGCATGTATGTAAGAAAGACAAAATATTGGCTTTTCCTCTTAGATTCACCTATTTTAAGTTCTGAGCAAAGAAACTATGAAATCGTTAAGTAATGAAATAATTTTACGCTAAAATGTTAAGGATGAGTTTTTGGGATCATGTATTTGTGAGCATAAGAATTCAGCTTGGCTCCTAATTCAGCACAGACTCTAAAGCACATATGTTGACCTCCATGCTCATGCTGAACAGAGCAGTGTTTAAGCAAGAGCACAGGAAGTGACACAGAAAAGCAAAGTTGAGACACCTGTCCGGGTCAGTGTTTGCTCATCATGCTTAACTAATCTTTCAGTGATCTCTGACCTAGATATCCAAAGTCTCACAGGGATTTCTACCTTTCATCCAACAAACCCTACACCTGCATTCAATTAATGAAACAAAACTCAACTTTGTTATCTGATGAACTACGCAACGAAAGCCACTGAGACAATTGTTTTATTATTGTATTGACAAATTATCCTATTAACAACTGGCTACTATGAAAATCAATTAAAACCTTGGCCAAAAAATTTGAATAGAGTTGGATAAGTAGAAGAGGGAATTAAATAGTGAGTTGATAGTTTTTTTGAATATAGTTCATAAATTAGAGGCAACAAGATCAAAATCAGAAATTTGTATTGAAAATAAGAATGCTAAATTATAGCATGGCATATGGAGTATTCCAGCACTTCATTTCATTTTATTTCATATTGATGTACTTCTCAGTACTTTCATGAATATCAATGCTTTATTTCATTTCGTCTAACATATATTCAAAAACATTATTTCTAGAGATTTCTTAGTATTATATTTGATAAGATACCTTATAAAATATTTAATGTATGAAGGAAAAATGGAATACTTGAACCTTTGACTATAAAAGTGATATATTCATTTGTTTTCTACAGCAATTGCCTATGAATTAGAATATTCAGATAGAAGCCACAATTAAGGGAATTTAACACTCTTTTGACTTTAAAATTTTAAAAATGCTATTGTGATTTAGAAGAATAAAAGTGTTGCTTTAGCAAGTGTTAGAGAGAACAATGATCTCCTGACATTTACTTCATTTCTGGATACTCCTTTTAAGCTGGAAGTAAAGGTAAATAAAATTACTTATGTTCTATAAAAACATGTTTAAAATACTAAAGACGTTTATATGAACTTTAAAGTATTTGTCCTATACCTTAGAAAAATGATCGGAAAAACCACTCCTGTATGTAAGAATGAAAATTTGATGCAAACTGCACTTTTCTAAAGTATAGAAACTTTAACAGAAAAAAATAAGATTTATAAATGGTACACATTTGTTAGGAGAGTAGAGGAAATGAATTCACCGATCACTTGTGTAGTGCACTTGAAAATAATTGAGAAATGTATGGATTTAAACTTGAGAAAGTTTAATTTTACCACTGAGCATGCGCCAAATGGTTCCTAATTTGTCAGTATGTTATCTTTTCCTATAAATAGTTTTGCTGATTGTTGAAAGCACATGTCATTTGTCTAAATGATACCTGATCTCTGTCATTCACTTAAGTGATAGACTTTTTTTCTCTTGAAAGATGTCACCAGTCAATTGTGAAGAGGGAATATTGATAGTCAAGTGAAAGAACAATTGGGGAAAAAAAAGAAACTTAGAGGAAGTTAGAACAATTGGCCTTCATTCAATCATTGAATAGCTCTGTTTCACCCCCAGGAATTTGGAGACACTAATTTGAATAGAATAAGTAACAGTTAATTGCAGAGATAAAAAGAAGGTTCAGAAGCTATGAAGGCTGATGGAACATCCATATCCAAATTAGGGTTTGTAATGGATTAAAAACCTAAATTATGTGCAGATAGGGCACTTGTCTTACACGTGGACGACCTGGGTTCAAACCTCAGCACCACAAAGAGTCCCCAAGCCCTGCCAGAAGTGATCCCTGAGTACAGCCAGGAATAAGGCCTGAGCCCTGCTGTGTGTGCCCCCCTAAAAAACAAAAAATCTAAAATATTCACAATAGAAATAATTTTACAGTGTACAAAGTCCAATTAGTATTTTCTAATTGTATTCATAATGTTTCTCTATAAATATTCTCTTTTCTGATTCTTTAAAATTTTTTCAATATTACATTTTAGAAATTCTTATATGATTGTCTAAGGGATTGCATAGAGATTTGATTTCCAAATAATTTTATAGAGTCATGAACTATTTAGTATAGGCATTTGTTCCAACCTTGCCTTTTAGTCAGCTTTCAAGGTTGTAGGTTGCTAAATAATGTTCACACACTACATAGGGTCTTTTAAATACAGAATGCTTCTTTCCATTAATGTCCTATTAATTTCAAAATACACTACTTAGATGTCAGTGGGTAAGGCTCTTGCCTTAGACTTGATTCCCAGTCATCCCATATGGTCCCCCAAGCACTACAGGAGTGATTCCTAAATACAAACTCAGAAGTAAACCCTGAGAACCTCTGGATGGGTCTCCAAAACAAAATAAAAATCGACATATACTTACTTACATGTGTTCTATCCATTAACACTCCTCTGAACTCCTGTATGAATTTGACTGTCACATCTCACAATTACTCTAGCAAATAATATATGTACATGTCTTTTGTAGCTCACATCCAAAGAATGATCTAGAAATATATCAAACAAAAGCAAAAAAAGAATCTCAGAAAGATATTGAAATGGTTGTCCTTTTCAGGGTGAAAAATACTTTACTATTTAGGTCACCTCCATTATCTCATTGAAGAATATATGATTCTGCAGGGGCACAGACTCAGTGGCTATGCTAAACCACAATCAACACAATTATTATAAGCATTAGTGAAGCAAAGTGCTAATCAAAATTTACTGCTTCCGAGGAATTTAGCAATAACAAGTTGATCAGGATGTCTCTGTGGCTCTAGATTTCTAAATAATAGATGGACATTTTACTAATACGATAGAACAATTCTAGCTTTCAAAAATAAAGCCCTGATTTGGGTCAGAAAGATGAAAATTACTTCTTATTCAGTTCCAAACCCTGAATTGTTCATGATCTCTTAAATGAAGATTAAGTAATGAAGAAGGGTCTCTTGATCACTTGACATCCTGTTACAATAATGATCACTTCTTTGTAGAATGGTGAGATCCTGGTAGTGAATCCATAATACAGTTCATGGAGGATCCTGATGTATTGAGTTTGAACACCCTGATTGGCTAGGGCTTCAATGACTGCTTCTGTCTCAACAGAATCAAAGGCCTTCTTTAAATCAATGAATGTTAGACAGAGCAGCATCTTGAATTCCTGAGAAACCTCAATGAGCTTGGTTATCATGTGGATCTGATTGATCGTGCTGAATCTTTTGCAGAGCCCAACTTGCTAGCATGATTGACCTTCATCTAGTGTTCTGCCAAACCTATTCAGGATGACTTGAGTGAACAGTTTGTAGATGACAGACAACAGGCAGATTGGGCGGTAGTTGCCAACGTGGATATCTCCTTTCTTGTGTACAGTAGCACAGTCCTGCTGGCTTTCCACTGGGATACAACCTTGGATTCAGACAGGTAGTGTGTGAAGAGCCGAGCCAGTGTACTGATGAGTACTGACAGCATATTCTTCAGGTATTTGGGTCTGACTTTGTCTGGGTCAGGTGCTGTTCGCTTCTTTACCAAATGTTGAGAACAACATATCAATCCTGCAGAATTTAGTATTTGGGCAGGTGAATGTGGCTATCAAAGAGATCCAAGTAAAAATCATGGATAATCTTCTCTGTTGTGCTTCTGGAAGATGTGATAGATCCATCAGGATGTCAGAGGGCAGCCATCTTGGTCTTGTAGTTGGCGAAGGACAGGTGGTCGTTGTGAATGCTTTTCCCTGCTTCTGCTGCATCTGCCAGCAGTGCTGCTCTTCTCTTTGAGGTCTTCCTTTATTGATTCTCTGCCCTGCTTAGTGAGCTCAGATGTTCACTCGCAGTTGCCTGAGGCTTGAGCTAAGCCACGTTGGTGAATAAGCTCAAGAGTTTTCGAAGATATGTGGTTTTTTGTGGCTATCTCCCTCTTGGTGTTCCGAGAACAATCATGGAGATGCTGAACCAGATCATATTCCTTGTCAATGTTGTCACTGACGGCATCTTCTGAAGTTGCTACAATAGTGCCAAGAGCTCCCAGTTGGTGCTCATTCTAGGAGTTCTCTTCTTAAACTTTGCAGCCCTACCTCCTTGATCCATGAAGTAGAATTTTGTATGAAGGAGACAGTGGTCTGATCTCGTTTGGAATTTTGAGACAACAGAGACATTAGTAAGGCAAAATCATCAATTGAATATGATGTGGTCAATTTAGTTGTGGAACCATCCACCAGGAGATGCCTATGTCCAATGTTTAGATTCGGCCTTCTGGATTTGTGAGTTACCACGGATAGTCTTTGTCAACACGATGAACTCAGTCAGTCTCTCACCCTGTTAGTTCCATTCTAGGCCATGGGTCCTGATGTGGAGTTCTTTGGCTGATCTTCTTGGTCCTATCTTGGCATTAAAATCACCAACAATGATCTTGTAGAAGGTGTGGTCTTTTTTATAGAACTTCTCCAGCTCCATGTAGAACTTCTCAATTTCTCCTTCATCATATTGGATGCTGGTGGTTTAAAAAATATAGGAGATAACCCTCTTGAAAAAATGTTCTCAATGACTGCAGGCTTAGTGACCTGAAAGAAACCAAGGGTTACAGAGCCTGGTAGGCATTCAAATATTAGGTACAATTATTTTTGCATTAGGTATATTGATTGCATCCACTTATGAAGTAAAACTTCTGAATAAAGTTTGAATCGGATCCAGGTAGAGATCTCCTTTGCTTTTTCCCATTAGAAAAGTTCAAATGATTAAATTTTATTTATTTGAATCACCTAAATATCTTGGTAGCATGTTCCCATAGGTTCAATATGTTGTATGGAGAGTTTGGTGACTTGTAGCAAGTCCTCACCCTCCTGAGTATAGAACCCTTTCTTTTAGATAGGGAATGCCTGGCTTGTCTATGTGTCAATAGTGCAGACTGACTCTACCCCCAAACACACAAGGAGACGGTACCACGTTTGCATTACTCATATCTGTGCTCTCTTACTTACCAAGTCTCAGTGATAGATATCGCCACCATTCCACAATAATTTCCACAATTATTCAAATAGTTTTTAATCATGATTACAAACACGATCATCCTGTTGTTTGTCGATTGCCTCGAGTAGGCACCAATAACGTCTTCTTCTTCCAGCCCTGAGATTTTAAAAGAGCCATATTCAATGCTCTTTCAGGGTTAGGAGAATGAGACCCATCATTGTTACTGGTATTTGGCATATTGAGTATGACACGGGAAGTTTGCCAGACTCTGCCATGCAGGCAGGATGCTTTTGGTAGCCTGCCGGGTTCTCCAAAGGAAAAACGAGATAATAAGATGTCGCTTCCAGGAGCTGGGTTTTAGTCTCTGGGTCCTGACCTTTGATGGGACCACCTGGCTCTGGCGGCAGCTGGTGGGTGTGATGCCTATCTACTGGAAGATGGGGGATCTGGGTGCAGAAGACTCAGTCCCAATCTGAGCAGGCTTAGAGATCTCAGCCCTGGGACCCTCATGTCTGTGTTCCTCTGTCGGTTCCTTCATGCATGAGGCTTGTCCAGCCGTGTGAGGAGTGGTCTCAGCATGGCTGTGTTTGGTTCTGGAGGTCTTCTGCTGCTGGGGCTCTGCTCGGGGGAGGGAAGGAAACTCAATCTGGCCCCCTCCAAGATGCCCCAGTGAGGACAGCCAGGTATCGGGGCAGGAGACTCTGTGCTGTTCTCTTCCTAGAGCTGGGTTTTATAGTCTCTGCATCTTGGCCATTGATGGGACCAACCTGGCACCTGCGGCAGCTGGTAGGTGTGACACCTACCTACTAGAAGATGGGGGATCTGGGTGGAGAAGGCCCAGTCCCAATTCGAGCAGGCTTGGATGACTAAATATTAAGGGACTGTACTTAAACATACCTTGACAGTTTAACTACATTGCTTGAGAGGTCATCAGCACTCTTAGAAACAATTCCTTGAGTCATGGATACTTGAAAGAAATGACAATGAAAAACATTAGCTACTGCACTTTTTTTACATGAAAGTGCTTTGTTGTGATGTTCAAACTCTTTAAGGCAACTCCAAAGGATAACAAGGAAGATTTTCCAAGAAATTTGCAGAAAGTATTTGGCCACCTATTTTCCTATAGGAGAGGTGTAGAAACACACTATCTGATGCAACATGCTTAATGTCTTTCCTATAGGAGAGGTGTAGAAACACACTATCTGATGCAACATGCTTAATGTCTAATCTTGCTCAATAATCATAGAATTAGAAAATTTAAGATCACGAAGTTGCTGACAAGGAAATCTAAGTTTTCTCAACTAGGCTGAAGGGTGTCTCAATAAAATTATCTGGAGGATATATTTGGACATGTGTATTAAGGGTGTGGAATAAGGACACATCATAGGATGTTAGTCTTACTCATGCAATCTGAATGATCTCATTTTAAGATTCCTAAGCATGGGGGCCTGAGTGATAGTATAGTGGGTAGGGTATTTGCCTTGCATGTGTCCTACCAACGTTTGATTCCCCACATTCCATATGGTTCCCTGAACACTTCCAGGGATAATTCCTGAGTGTAGAACCAGGAGTAACCCCTGAGCAACTTGGTGTGACTAAAAAAGCCAAAAATAAATAAATAATGATTCTTAATCACATCGTCAAACTGTCTCTTCCCAAAATTTGACACAGTTTCAAGTTCCAGGTGGCTTAGACATGGGGATATCTTTTTGGAGGAGTCACTATTTCACCCCCTACATTCACAAAGGTTTTTTGCATCTCTATGTTACTCCAAGAAATCAATATGCAATATGTGTTAATTCACCTCCATTTAAATCATGTTGTGGGTCTTTTCACTGTAAGGGTACTGGGGGAATGAATCCTGTACTGAACATTAATAAACATGTCTTTGTGTGGAACTGTATTCTCATTTTCTTGTGTCAATGCTAAGGAAAGGAAATTCTTCGTAAATCTCTGACAGTTTCCCATTATGAAATATTCTCCTACTGGACAATTTACCCCCAAATCTTAATTACCTTGGCCTACTGTTCTGTGGAATCTGATCTGTGTCTTTCAAACTTCGACAGTGCTAGTCTCTGTATAACCAACTCCACAAGACTTTCTGGAGCTATTTCTGCATAATGTGTGAGACAGTCCCAAGACACATTATGTTGGTTCATTGTTCTTTGAAATTACTGTTCTATGCTTCCTGTTATTGAGTGATTAAACATTGTTGCTTCACATCTCAAAGGTATTTTAGTCATTTAAGACAGGAATATATGCTGTTGTTTGTTATTCCATTGGGATGGAAAGAAAAGTTTTTATATTTTAAAATTAACTTATTCTATGGATTTAGAAAATTATCTTTGTGGAAAGGAAAAGTGTTGAGCAGTATTGATGTCAACTCTTTTTGCTCTCTAAACATGTTGCTTTATCCCTGAAAATGTTTTTTCTTTTTCTTGTGAACTGTTTTACAGCAAGCATATTAAAAATATTATTTGGAAAAACTCAGCTTCCTCTAGGATTTTACCTTTCTGATACAATTTTTATAGGTGTCTACTTCTATAGTATGTGTGTGTTTACAAGCACTTATACAGGCATGCATATGTATATGCACCATTTTTATTATAATCTTTAAAGGGAAAGACATATGATTCACAGGGGCATCTCTTTACTGAATTTTCTTTATTGAATTATTACCAATTTTCTCACTAAATATGAAATGCAGAGCAAGATCTCATTTGAAAATCTTTCAAACAAAACAGCATGTTCACTATATTATAGCTCATTATTTGGTTTGATTATATATATTAGCAAATTTCCTGGGAAAATTACCCAACACCTCACTAAAATTGGCTCTTATTATTTCTGAAGATAATTTCTAATGCAATATATTTGAAATACTCTTTTGAGACACTAAATTAAACATTGTCTTGGGAAATCTAAAATCTATTCATATTTTTCATATTCCAGAGAGTAGTGTTTTAAATAAGATATCCTGCATGCATTTAGGAAAACTGAAATACAGAGAGTATAAAATAATATATTTGAACTATGATGAATTATTCAGTAGACTATGGGTGCTTTTCTATATGTATAAATTGTACATATATATAAATAAATAGATGTGCTGATAAGTAAGCATATATTTGCAAGGATAAATGATATATTACTCAGACAAAAGGCACAAATTAATGTATAATTAATTATGGTAGCAATATAAAACATTATATTATATATACTGGTAGATCTAAATACATAATCTAAATTATAACCTAGTAAAGTACTAGGTATAAATATCATACTTTTTTTGTTAAGCTGCAAATGCGTCCATTAACAATATGTTTTGTTGGAAAGAAGGAAAGCAAACTCCATAAAATTTCTTCATACTACTTTTATTTATTTATTTACTTATTTTACTTAAAAATAGTGTTCAGGGGCTGTAGATATAGTACATCAGGTAGGACACTTGCCTCACATGCAGTTCATACAAATATGGTTGCCTGAGCACCACTAGGAGTATTCCCTGGGCATAGAGACTGACGCAAGCAGTGATCACAGACCAGTGTGGCTGTAAATCACCGTCACTGTCACTGTACTTCTGTTGTTCATTGATTTGCTCGAGCGGGCCCAGTAACGTCTCCATTTTGAGAGTTGTCTCCATTTTGAGAGTTGTTGTTACTGTGTTCGGCATATTGAATATCTCATGCGGAGCTTGCTAGGCTTTGCTGCTTGGACGAGATACTCTCAGTAACTTGCCACGCTCTCTGAGAGGGGTGGAGGAATAGAACCCAGCTCCGCCGGGCTAGCTGCACGCAAGGCATATGCCCTATCACTGTACTATCGCTCCAGAAGTGTGGCTGAAAATCAAAAGCAAAATAAAATTTAAGACTTTAAAAATAATTCTCAGAAGGTGTTACATGCTTTCATATAATAGTATAAAATTTGTATGATAAATACGACTACATTTGCTGAACTGAAATTTTAACAGGTGTATGCCAATCTGACACCTGGATTTATAGTACTATTATGTATGTTGTTTCATATGATATTAAAAATATTAAAAGATACAAACTACAGATTATAGCACTGCACTGTCCTCCCATTGCTCATCAATTTGTTTGAACAGGCACCAGTAACGTCTCCATTGTGAAACTTCTTGTTACTTTTTTTTTTGGCATATCAAATATGTCACGGGTAGCTTGCCAGGCTTTTCCATGCGGGCTAAATATTCTTGGTAGCTTGCCAGGCTCTCCAAAAGGGGCAGAGGAATTGAACCCAGGTCGACTGTGTGCAAGGCAAATACCTTACCCGCTGTGATATTGCTCCGGCCTACAGATTATAATTTATATATTTACATTTCAAAGTGTTTTATTGTACATTTCATGTTATTTAACAAACTAGTTCTGAGCTTTAGCATATCTTTTTCTTAATTTAAAATTTTCTTTTCTTAAATACCATAATATTGCAAATTCCAATTATAAAACATGTTAGAAAGTTTATTGTTATATCATTGCTAGTTGGTGAGTGAATTTTTTGTAGTTTGTTCTGTAGTTAAAGCTCAGTACCTCCTGTTGTGTAAAATGGTGCATCCATATGTTTAATACGGTATGCAATTATAAACATTTATGCATGGGTGAGAAAATTTATTTCAACCCCCACACATTGGCTTACCTAAAACGATGTAGGTCTGAGACTGTTGTGAGTAAACAGCAAGTAATAAAACAGCTGACTTCTCAGACTGATGCCATCCGTTTCTATAACTCCTTGAGTTCTACAGAAGGAAAAATATAATGATGTGCATAGCATATAAAGCCCTCCAAGACATAATCCAACCCATATCTGCTTCTCAAACTAATTGCCAGACTTATCTTTGTAGCACTCATTACTCTCAGCAGTGATAAATACTTCAAATTTCTTGAACATTCTGTGTTGTTGTAGCACTGTAGCACTGTCCTCCTGTTGTTCATCGATTTGCTCGAGTGGGCCTAGTAACGTCTCCGTTGTGACAGACTATGTACTTGTAAGCTTTCTAAAAGCTTGTGACCTTTCCTGGTCTATCAACTTAGGTTGTCCACCCTGTATGGGTGGACCAAATGCTCCAGAAGATCACTTTGTATATAATATCATTCTGTCTTTTTTTTTCCCCCTTGAAGGCTCCCAATTTTCAGTGTGTAAATGTGGTTCACATTTAACTTGTAAGGCAATAGCAAGAAACTGAAAAATCTTTCTCTCTTTACCTTTTCTCAATATATACAAATTATTCATCTCCAGACCTGGTGACTTTTTCATGGTCTTATTAAAAAATAACCAATATAATGAACAATTTTTTTCTAGCAATAAGTAATAATTTACAATGTAGAGACTGATCATATTTGTAATGCCTAAAAAGGTTTGAAATCATTGAGTCATCTGTTGTCATGTGATGAAAGCTCAAATTTTCAATGTGAAACCTCAATGAAATTAATTTACATTCTCCCTCATTTATAATATGTGTGTGTGAGAACCCCACTCAGTGGAGCTGTGTAAACTCCTTCGCTAGGGAATTACACATTAAAGGATGTTCGCAGGCTCTCCAGGTGTCTCTCTCTCTCGCCGCAGAGTTCAGTGCTCTCGAATCACTTCCCCACCCGGAACGCTTTTTCCTTGGATAGACAAAGGAGAAACGAGGGCCAAACTGGTCACTTATTAGTTGCAATTTATTCAGTTTCTCAACTCTCCCAGCTCTCTCCAGCCTTCTCTCTAACTTGCAACCTTCTTCTCTCTGTGTCTCCTGCAACCTTCTGCCCTCTTCTGTTTCTCTCTCTCTCTGTCTCCCCCATCTATCTTTCTCTCTGTGCAGCCGCTCCTTTTCTCTTCTCTATCACCACACGTCCCCAACCACGCCTCCCCATGGGAGGCACAATCCAAATATTTTTTCCATTTTCCTGACCAAGGAAAATGGGAAAAATATTGGAACTATTGCGGCAACATGGGAAGATGTATCGTTGACAACCTTGATGAGGAATACGATCTACTGGTTCAGCACCTCCATGATTGTGTGAGGAACGCAAGAGAGAGATAGCCACACATACAAAAAAAAGCCTGTCTTTGAAAACTCTTGAGCTTATTGACCAACATGGCTTGGTGCAAGTCTCAGGCAAACACAAGTGAACATCTGAGCTTGCAAAGCAGTGCAGAGAAGCAAGAAAAAAAAAGACCTCAAAGAGAGAAGAGCAGCAGTGCTGGCCGATGCGGCAGAAGCCAGGAAAAGCATTCGCAACAACTGCTTGTCCTTCACCAACAAGACCAGACTTTGATAGCCACATCCACCTGCCCACATACCAAATTCCGCAGGATGGATATGTCATTCCCAGTATTGTCCCTTCCAAATTCCGACACTCCATTTCATCGGTAAAGAAGTGAACACCACCTGGCACAGACAAGGTTAGACCTGAACACCTGAAGAACCTGCCATCAGTACTCATCAATACACTGGCTCGGCTAACCAGCAGGACTATACTACGGTATAAGAAGGGAGACATCCACAACATTGGCACCTATCGCCCAATCTGCCTGTTGTCTGTCATCTACAAGCTGTTCACTCAAGTTATCCCGAATAGGATTGACAGAACACTAGATGGAGGACAACTATGCATGCAAGCCAGGTTCTGCAAAGGATTCAGCATGATCGACCATATCCACATGATATTCAAGCTCATTGAGGTTTCTTGGGAGTTCAAGATGCTGCTCTGTCTAATTTTCATTGATTTAAAGAAGGCCTTTGATTCTGTTGAGACAGAAGTAGTCATCGAAGCTCTAGCCAATCAGGGAATTCAAACTCAATACATCAGGATCCTCCGTGAACTGTACTACAGATTCACTACCAGGATCTCACCATTCTACAAAGAAATGATCAACCATGTCAAGAGAGGGGTTTGGCAGGGTGAGACCATTTCACCGAAAGTCTTCAGTGTCACCCTCATGAACGTCTCATGAACGTCATGCGATGACTGGAACGGGAAGGAATAGGAGTGAAGGTCGGCAACTATACCACCTCTGCCTTACTGGTGACATCATTCTAATAACACCAAACATTAGCGAAATGGTACAAATGCTGGCTGACTTCGACCGTGAGTGTGGAAAGGTCCGACTACAGCTGAATTTCATGAAGACAATGTTTATGAGAAACGGTCTCGTTCCTGACTTTCCATTTGCTCTCAACAGAATGAATATCTCCAAATGCAAGAGTCATGTGTACCTAGGTCGAGAAGTCAACATGGCGAATGACCTGGCACCTGATTTGCACAGGAGGAAGAGGGCAGCTTGGAACACCTTCAAGAGCGTTGAAGAAAAGACAAAGGACAAAGCTAAGAGGACAAAGAACCTGACTCCAGTCACATCTCTTCGATTCCACTGTTCTTCCTGCATTAACATACGCCTCAGAGACCTGGGCCCTATGAAAATTGGATGAGAATGCTATTTGGGTCTCCCAAAGAGGAATCGAAAGAGCTATGCTTGGAGCATCATGCTTCACTCAAATGAGAGAAAGAATCTGGAGTTCCGACCCCGTCGACGATCAAGAATCAGGGACACTGTCTCGTTTGCCAAGGCATCGAAAATCAGATGGACTGGACATGTAATGAGATTTGGAGATGACCGCTGGACTAGAGCTGCTACCCACTGAATTCCATGGGACGTCAAAAGACCACATGGCCACCCACCTACGAGATGGTCAGACATCTTCATCAAGACCCTGAATGATCGGTTTGAGGCTTTTCGTGTTCCTAGAATGAGCAGACGCCACTGGGCTACACTACTAGCATGTGACAGGGATGAATGGAGATGTTACTGGCGCCCACTTGAGCAAATCGATGAGTAATGGGATGTCAAGTGATCAAGTGATTTTCCTGACCACCTGCAGCCCACAAGCTGCAAACAAAACAGCACTTAAGGTGTTTTTCTCCTCTCTTTCAGCATTAATTTACATATTTAATTCTACTTCCTAATATTTACAATTCTGTATGGGCACAGTAATAGACACCTTTAGGCTTATGAAGGGTGACTGTCCTAGGAACATCCCATCACAGACCCAGACTACAGTGTTCAGGCCAGATTAAATATTCTTAACTCCAGCAGGGTCCAAACTAGTTATTACTTTTTGGATCATGTCCCTCATCAGGACCCTGACTTTAGGGATCTAGAAAGTAAGGGCAACTGAGATCTAAGTCAAGGGAGCATATGTCCAGGAGGTAATATTATCTGGAGTAAAATAACTCCCAAACCACAGGCTTGTCTTTTTTTTATTAAAACATTTTTTAATAGTGAGACATCATGAGGTACAGTTGCAGACTTACACATTTTTGTGCTTGGGTTTCAATTATACAATGATCAAATACCCATCCCTCCACCAGTGCCCATTTCCCACCAACACGGATCACAGTATCCCTCCCACCCCCCATCCCCCATCCCACCCTTTCTCTGTGGCAGGGCATTCCCCTCTGTTCTCTCTCTTTTTTGGGGTGTTGTTGTCTGCAAAAGAGATATTGAGTGGCAATCGTGTTTGGTCTATAGTGTACTTTCAGCATGAGTCTCCCATTCTGGGAGGATCCTCCCAACACCTTTATTTGGTGTTCCCCTCTTTATCTGAGCTCCCTTTCCCCCTAGTATTTGTGGTTGGCCTTCAAGTCATGGAGTAAAATTCCTGGTGCTAATCTTGGCCATTCTTAGGTGTTAGTTTCCTATTTTGTTACTTTATGTTCCCCAGATGAATGCAAACTTTCTATGTCTATCCCTTTCTTTCTGAGTCATTTCACTTAACATGATACTTTCCATGTAGTACCACTTGTATGTAAATTTTGTGACTTTTCTAACAGCTACATAGTACTCCATTGTGTAAATGTACCAAAGTTTCTTTAACCAGTCATCTGTTCTTGGGCACTCAGGTTTTTTCCAGATTCTGGCTATTGTAAAGAGTGCTGCAATAAACAGACAATTGCAGATGTCACTTCGACTATACTTTTTTGCTCTCTGGGATATATTCCCAGGAGTGCTATTGCTGGATCAAATGTGAGCTCAATTTCTAATTTTTTGAGAATCATCCATACTGTTTTCCAAAAGGGCTGAACCGGTCGGCATTCCCACCAACAGTGAAGGAGTGTCCCTTTCTCACCACATCCGCGCCAGCACCGGTTGCTTTTGTTCTTGTGGATATGGGCCAGTCTCTGTGGTGTGAAGTGATATCTCATTGTGGTTTTGATCTGCATCTCCCTGATGATTAATGATGTGGAACATTTTCTCATGTGACTTTTAGGCATTCGGATTTCTTCTTTGTGAAAGTTTCTATTCATTTCATCTCCCCATTTTTTGATGGGGTTGAATGTTTTCTTTTTGTGGAGTTCAACCAGTACTTTGTATATCCTTGAAATTAACCCCTTATCAGATGTGTAGTTGGCGAATATCCTTTCCCATTCTGTAGACTGTCTTTGTATTTTGGTCACAGTTTCTTTTGAGGTGCAAAAGCTTCTTAGTTTAAGATAGTCCCATTTGTCTATCTCTGTTTTCACTTGCTTGGCCAGCGGTGTGACATCTTTGAAGACACCATTACCTTCTATGTCATGAAGGGTTTTACCGACTTTTTCCTCAATGTACCTTATAGATTCTGATCTGATATTGAGGTCTTTAATCCACTTAGATCTTACTTTTGTACATGGAGTTAGGCATAGATCTGAGCCCACTTTTTGCATGTAGACATCCAGTTTTGCCAGCATAATTTGTTAAAGAGGCTTTCCCTGCTCCACTTCACTTTTCTTGCCCCCTTATCAAAGATTAGATGCTCGTATGCTTGGGGGGAAATGTCAGTATATTCAACCCTGTTCCATTGGTCTACAGCTCTGCCTTTGTTCCAGTACCATGATGTTTTAATTATTACTTCCTTGTAGTAGAGTTCGAAGTTAGGGAGGTTGATTCCTCCCATTTTCTTTTCCCCAAGAATTGCTTTAGCTATTCATGGGGGCTTATTGTTCCATATAAATTTCAGGAGTGTTTGCTCCACTTCTTTGAAGAATGTCATGGGTATCCTAATAGGGATTGCGTTGAATTTGTACAGTGCTTTGGGAAGTATTGCCATTTTGACAATGTTAATTCTCCCGATCCATGAACAGGGGATATTTTTCCATTTCCTCATATCCTCTTTTATTTCCTGAAGTAGCATTTTGTAGTTTTTTTTGTACAGGTCCTTTACTTCCTTAGTTAAGGTGATTCCTAGGTACTTGATTTTCTGGGGCACAATTGTGAATGGGATTGTTTTCTTCATGTCACTTTCTTCTCTTTCACTATTTGCATATAGGAATGCCATGGACTTTTGTGTATTGATTTTATAGCCTGCCACTTTACTATACAGGGCTTGTCTTTTTAAGTGTCTTCTTATATCCATAAAAATGCAATTTCTCTGAAATAACTAACCATGCAAAGGAAAATAGGAGATGAGAAAGACAATACTTATAAGTCAGAGTCTGGTCAGGAGACAAAGGAAAATGACAGGTTGAGGGGCAATCAACAAACACAAAATCCTAAGCAGTTTAGGGAGGAAAGCCAAACAAACATTAACCTACATGTATGGACTGGTATCTAATCATCTGCACAATCATCAAATCATGCAAATCTGCTTCTGTCTGCTCACAGTTCCACACCAGACCATATAAAGCAAATTATATAGATACACTGTTTTTGAAAAAATTTTGGTCACTTCTAATATGTATAAAATTATATCAGGCATCACTCATTACTCACATCCTCTAATCAAACTACGAAATGGAACCATGCTTTTCTTAAATGCACTGCTAATATTTTATGCTCACTAACCAAAATAAAAATATCTTCATGTTTTTTTATTTGTTTAAAACATGATGTCCTGGGCTGGAGCAATAGCACAGCGGGTAGGGCGTTTGCCTTGCATGCGGCCAACCCGGGTTCGATTCCCAGCATCCCATATGGTCCCCTGAGCACTGCCAAGGGTGATTCTTGAGCGCAGAGCTAGGAGTAACCCCTGTTCGTTGCCGGGTGTGATCCAAAAAGAAAAAATAAATAAATAAAACATGATGGCCTATATCAATCTACTGCAGGGTGTCAAGAATCTGTACTTTAAATAACAAATGAAACAGCAACTCTCCCACTAAAAAGACCTAGTGCTCTCTACCCATCCTTGCCAAAGCACTCATTCTTACTCCCTGCCTTCCCTCCCTCCCTTCCTTCCCTTTTCCTTCCTTTCTTCCTTCCTTTAATATTTAGAACAAATTTTATTTACTTACCTATGATTTACAAAGCGGCAAAATCTGTAGTACAACTTCGGTTCTCTATAAGTTTATAAGCTTCAGCATATTCTCCATGAAGTTTAGTTTCATCAGGCTATCTAAATGACTCTCTTATCATTCCTAGCCTATTATTTTTCATTTCCTTCTGGCAGCTACCATATTTTAATAGACTATGAGCTGCTTATATCGCGTTTAACTAATTTATATGCATTGGTTATTTACTTAGGGGTGAATTTTGGTTATACCTGGTGGTACTTAGGAACAAATTCCAGATTTGTGATTTGAAGTCACTCCTGGTATGCCATGCCAGGAATCTAACCCAGGACTCCTACATGGAAAATATTCTTTGCATGTACTCATTCTATTGAGCTATCTTTCTATCTTTGGCATTGGTTACTTAAAGTCCACATGAGTGGAAGCGTCTTTTAACTACTTTCACTTATTGATTTATCACAAATAAAAAAAATTAAACTCAAGTTTTCCATATATATACATAAATATGTATGTATACACACAGATATCACAGATACTTTATCCAGTGTATAGGTATTTATTACTTCATATGTGACTACTGTCAATACTGCTAGGAATATAGGAGTACCTATAATCTTCTATATTAGTATTTTCATATTCTTTGAAAAAAAATGGTTATTCAAGTGTCATTCCTGAATATGTTATTTCAAAGGTTAATCATGTATTTTTTATTTTATTGATGCAACATTAATTTAGAAGAGTATAAATTTGTTCAGAAGTGTATAGGGTAGAATTTCACTATACCACGTTCACCACCAAAGTGCCAGTGTGTATTCCTCATTGTCAATAAGCCAATTCCTAACCCCATCTCTTATCTTGGTAACTTCATCTATCTTTTCAGAATATTAGGATATGGCTTCATTGGATGCCATCTATCCTTTTTATTTTGTTCTTGATATATCACATGAGTGATGTCACCATAAATCTATCTTTGCCTTACTGACTTATTTTACTTAGCATGACCCCGTATGGTTCCATTCATGTTTTGGGAAATGATGAGATTTAATCCTTTATAATGACAGTTAACGGACTCTTGAAATGTTTCCAGGTCTTGGGAACTGTAAATAGAGCTCTAAAAAATAGGTTTGCATATATCTTTAAACATTATTGTCTTTCTGTTACTTAGATGGGCTGAAGTGATAGCACAGCGGTAGGGCGTTCGCCTTACAAGCGACCAACATGGCCGACCCGAGTTTGATTCCTCCGCCCCTCTCGGAGAGCCCGGCAAGCTACCGAGAGTATTTGATATGCCAAACTCAGTAACAACAAAGTCTCCAATGGAGACGTTACTGGGCCTGCTCGAGCAAATCGACGATCAACGGGAGGGCCTTTACCTTTACCTTACTTAGATATATTTTCAACAGTGGAAATGCTAGATCATATGGTAGCTTTATGTTTACTTTTTGATTTTTTAGGCCATGTGAGGGTAGAAGAGTGCTCTGCACTTATTTCTGGCTCTGCATTCATACGTCACTCCTAGCAGTGCTTGGGCAATCATATATGGTAAAGGGGATATAACGGAAGTCAGCCACAAACAAGAGAAGGGCCCTAACTTTTGTACTATCTCCATGCTCCTTTATTTTTAGTTTGTGAAGAAAATACCATAGTCTTCTCCATAGGTCCTGAATCAACTTACATTTATACCAATAGTGAATGAGGGCTCCTTTTTGCACATATTCACCAGCACTGATTATTTCTGGCCTTTTTGAGATTTAACATTCTCAATAGTGTGAGATGTGAGGTGCTCTCTTATTGTCATTTGAATTTGCACTTCCCTGGTGATGCAACATTTCATCAGTGATAATGAATGTTTCATCAGGTATCCAATAGACATCTGAATGCCTTACTTGGAAAAAAAACCTTTTCCCTTTCTGATGGGCTTGTGATTTTGTTGTTGGGTTTGTCAGTGCTTATATATCTTGAATATAAACTGTTAGAATGTTACATGGATCTTGAGCAGCACCAGGGATGACCTTTCTCTCCTTATTCCAGTGATATCATCTTTGGGTTTGGGTCACCTATCTTCAAAAACTAAAGTGTTTAAATTTCTCAGACATCCTCTTTGTGTATGCAATATACCATCACCTTGTAGTTGCATTCTAAAGGGATGGTTCATTGATAAGGTCTTTGCTGCCATGATTTTTAGGTATGTGTTGAAGACAAAAATTGTTTACTTAAAAAATAGCCTCAACTCTCTTTTTCCTCTATTAAAATATCTCCCCCTGCAGCCCCTCCCCCCTCCTGCCTCTCCCCACTTTGCCTCCCCACCTCCCATCACCAACCCCGGCACCACCCCAGTCCTGGTGGCCCCAGTCCACCTGCACACAAGCAGCTCCATGTTGCTGAACCATCAAGCATGGTGATAGACTATCCCCAGGAGTGGCACATAAGCCTCCTGATCACTTATTTGTCTCCAAAATGCAATATTTTCACTATAATGAAAAAATTAAATGGTTCATCCTCTGATGATTTAGAGGGAATGTCATAGAATGTAGACAAAAAAATGCTGGGAAATGTGAAGCCACTTAATGTATTTATGTTTTAGGCTCATAATGTTTTTGTATACAAGGAAGAGAGAGATAAAGAGAGTGACACATGAATGAGGGCACATTTTTAAGAAGAACTTCACAGATACCCAGAAACAAATTTTTACAAAAATTTAATAACTTCTATAAAATGCTATAAAATATAATTCTTAATTTATATAGCTGATATTTATATATTATTATGTCAAAATGTGTATAAAACAATTATAGCCAATGAATTATTCAATAATGATGAACATATAAGAATGTTTAATGACATAATTTAAAAGTAAAGAATGTTATTTTAATAAGACTTAATTATTTCATTAAATATTTACAGCAAATTGTATTCTAAATTAAATTTGCATTGAAGCACTTGTTTTAAGATGTTTCTAGCTACCTACTATTTATTATCTGAATCTAAGTATTTGTTTTTGTTTCAGTATGTTTGTTTACTTGCATTTTTAAAAATATTCAATATGTGGGAGAACTCCTAAGGTTTTCTTTCATTTATCATTTGACTTATTTCAATTAGCACACTCCCTCCTAGGAGACCACCCTGAATCATCTGTGCAACTGACAAGACGGGTTTGAAGTCTGCTTATATTTAACTCTCATTTAAATATATATGCTGCATCTTTTTAAAACATGCATTATTCTATAACCTTTACTTACCCAGTTGGAACAACAGGTTAACAGTATCCTTGATAGGATTATTTTGATCCAATTTATTGTTAATTCTTCTAAATTATTTCCAATTATAATTTACATGCACGGCAGAGCCTGGCAAGCTCCCTGGCGTGTTCCATATGCCCAAAACAAAACACTAACAATAACGGGTCTCATTCTCCTGACCCTGAAAGAGCCTCCAATATGGCAGGGTTGGGAAAGATGAGAAAGGAGAGGCTGTCATAGTCGCAGGGTGGGATGAATGGAGATATTACTGGCGCCTGCTCGAATAAATCAATGAACAACAGGATGTGACAGTGATACAGCAATTTTACATAACTTTTGTGGAGGTTTCTCACAGTGTTCAGGAGACCAAGGAACCCCACTAATGCTTCTTAACCAACAGACTAGTTCTTCAATGCAAGGGCCTGAGGTGAAATGTTGCTTGTTGCTTGGGCCCTGAAGTACTGGGGGTCTGTGGGCCATCCATCCTGGGGCTACATAGTCAAACCCACCAGAGGTAAAGAGCCCCACACCCAGAGATGTTCAGGGCCATGTAATTCAGGTAATTAAACAATACTAGGGACATGCTAGGTATGTACCCTAAACTCTGCATTATTTCCTGTTCCCAATATAGCTTCCCATCTAATAAGTTATTCATACTCAGTATCTCATAATTGTGCAGCAATTGGACCAATTGCAGTGGATATTGAACCCAAGAATCAAAACTCTTTCCTTCCTTGTATGTGCTCAGATTAATGGATTACTGTGAGTTCTCAATGTAATCAACCAGCATCAGGGGTCTTTCTCCTTTCATGGTCTACAGAAGGCACGTTAAATAGACTCTGATTGGTTGATAGATAATATGTAGAATCATGATTACTATTTCTGAAGGAGACACTTCACAAAACTCTTGTCTTAATGTTTTACTTCTATTCACATTCCTGAATGTGAGGTTCTCATTTAGACAATAAATGGTGGGTGAAAGATGATAAAATTACTGTGCATGTGACTTACCATATGATTCATGATAAGCCTCTTTATTTATGGCAAGTTGCTCATGAAATCCTATGATATTTAAATTCATCAAACACTTTCTCTGTGTTCTGGTCTTCAAGTGGGTGAATAAATTACTAAATGGGAAGAAAATCCATAGTGGATTTCCTTTCACAGACAAACTTAGTATCCAAACTAGTCATGATCTGACTACATAATTTTTAATTGCTCTTCTACTAATTTGTCCTTTGTCTAGATTTATTTGACTACTAATATAACACTCCATTCCTGGCAGCTTTCACTCGGGGCATCCCAGAGTGGGGTGTCTGAAAGCCCTCACTCCCCCAGTGACCCATCCCCGGCAGCTGACCTTCTCTACCCAACCACCGCCATGTTCCAGGCTGCTTTCCACATACTCAGGCTTAGCCTCATGCATGAATGAAGTCCCACAGAACCCAGGTAATGGGGAACTTTGTGACCTTGGACTCTGGGCTCAACGGGATCTGGGAACAGAAATACTCTGCCTGCTTTCCCCAGTCTCCAACACCCAAGGGATCATACCCATAAGCCACCTCCTGCTGGTGCCAGATAATCTCCTCATTGGCCACCCTCCAGAACTCATGGTTGCTTCTCTTGGAAGGGAGCATAAAATGAGGTCCCCATAACCATGCCACCGGATTTCATACCAGACTGCTTGCACTCGGGGTGCCGCAGAAGGGGGGCAGGTGAGAATTCTCCCTGCCCCAATGAACCCAGACCCGGCAGCCAACCTCCACTACCCAACCGCCGTCATGGTCCAAGTCATTTTCCACACGCTCTGGGCGAGCCTCACATATGAGTGAACATATTCCTGGACCGTGCAACACATCATAAGACATCCCTACCCATTTTATGTAATTACCACCTATATTTGCTCATATAGAAAGAGAGAGAGAGAGAGAGAGAGAGAGATGAAGAGTCGGGCAAGCTACCAAAAGTATTGCACCCTCACAGCAGAGCTTGGCAAGCTACCCCTGGCGTATTCAATATGCCAAAAATAACGAGTCTCATCCCCCTGACCCCAAAAGAGCCTCCAATACAGCAGCATTAGGAAAGATGAATAAGGATAGGCTGCTAAAATCTCAGGAGTGGGACAAACGGAGATGTTACTGGTGCCCGCTTTATACAAATCAATGAGCAACAGGATGACAGTGACGGTAACAGTTACTAATATAAGATTTATAAAAATTATCAAAAATAAATTATCTATTTAAGTCCATTTATTTCATTGCACCCAAACATTACCAATCCCATCCATTTGCAGCCAGTTCTTTTGCTCTGCCTGATAAATTCTGCCTTGTTGGTCCTCCACTCTTAATGCTCCCATAGTGGTTGATTCAGTGAATTGCTAGATTTTGTGTCTATCTTCATCTGTCTTTCTACTGGATTATGTGCTTCCTGGAGGAAGATTTCTAATATTTATACGTCCATGCTCAGGGTCTGGTACAATGTAAGTGGTATTTCTGTCATTGTCACTGTCCTCCAGTTGTTCATCAATTTGCTCGAGCAGGCCCAGTAACATCTCCATTGTGAGACTTGTTACCGTGTTTGCCATATTGAATATGTCACGGGTAGCTTGCCTGACTTTGCTGTGCGGGCAAGATGCTCTCGGTAGCTTGCCAGGCTCTCCGAGAGGGACGGAGGAATAGAACCAGGCTTGGCTGGGCCAACCTCGTGCAAGGCAAATGCCCTACTTCTGTGCTATCTTTTTATAATTAATTTAATTTTTGCAAAGTGTATTCCAGACAAATAAATTAATTTGTCTAATATGGGTTCGTAGGGAAAAAAAAACTGAAAACCTTTTTCATTTGCTCCTGCAAAGCTTATACCAGTTGTTTATAAGTGAAGTAAAATCTTTATGAATATCATTTCCTAACAATGACTTTTAACGCAATCTTGTAAGCACTCCCTTTGTTCTCTATGGCTTTAGATGCTGACTTTGGGCACCACCCTTCAATTTAAAAAATGATCTTACCTAAGGAAAGTGTTACAATTCTACTGCTTACTGGCTTTTGTTTTTCACTGTTGGATTACTATTTCTTGAGTTAACAACATATTGCTGGAGATATGGAAATGTTTCCATAACTTCTCTTCATAGCAGCCACATATAAAAACATCTGTAACTCATTTTTAATAAATGAGCAGGCAGAATTAGAAGTGTGGTTGCTGTGTCTACTCGTTAGTAGGACAATATAAAAAAGAAAAATCCCTCCTTCGCTATTTGCAAAAATTTCCAAACGTTGCATTGGCCTATAATGGAGGTAAAAAGAAAGGGAGTACAGTAATAAGTTGTGGGAGTTGGGGAGGGGGGTGGAGGAGAGGGTTAGCTGGAGTATTTCATTGTCAGTTTTAAGGGAATGTGCCATGATAACCATGTACAAGCCATATCCAGCCAGATGGTGATCAGATCTGAGGACTTCTGGTAACTGGAGTTGGGAGACTTAGAAATTACTTTTTCAAGTTAACCATATACAAGAGAATCTCCTATATGGTGAATGATTTCATAGATTTAAGAACTTCAAATTTTTAGTCTAAAACATTGGCAGAGAAAATGGGAGATCAGCCATTCGTCATTTAGTAACTGGGTGCAGGAGAGTTTTAAATTTTGACCACTTTTGTTGAATAAACAGTTTTTCATAGTTTTAAAGGGCAGTCTCTCTGAAACCCTAAACTGTATCAAATTTGAGAGCAAAGTAATTATTAGGAAAAGATGTCACCTGATGATGTCTTTTAGGTAAAACGAAAGCAAGATAGAAAGCATAAGGTTTTAGTATGGCCCTCTTAAAAGAACAAGATGTCTTTCTTTTGTGTCTTCTTTACCTGATCTAATCCACAATAAATTAGTAAATAAATAAATTAATTAAAGGGGGGGCGGGATAAAGAAAATATGTCTGCTTCTACATTCTATGGATCATTTTTTGACCCTAAATATCAGTAAATACCCAGCATAAAATAGATGGATTTGAATTTATAATAATACTCTGAACCTGTACAGGGTCAACTGCTGAAACCATACTGTAGGGGTGCTGATGTGGAACTTGCTGATAATGCTGTCACCTGGTGTATATGTTGACATTGAGACTGATGAGAGGGCAGGCTTGGGTATATCAAAGAGGCTGTAATAATAAAATGTAACAGGAGCACATAAGAGAGTTGAGGAAAATCTAAAAACACAATGGCTCTATAGTAATGTAGGGCATAGGCTTCTTACATTTTGACCCATTAGATTTATTGCAATGCTGATCTGAGCCCACATGCATAGAGAGACAAGGGACAAATTTGAGATGGGATCAAATTCACCCAGCTCACCTCTGAAACTCCAACAAAAGGAATAAAAAGACTCAGGCAAAAGGGTTATTAAAGATACTATATTGAAAAGATGGGGTCTTAGTCACTAAGGGACTTTGTGGAAATCTACACCTAAGAACAGGTTCTTAGGTCTCAAGAAGATGGGAAATATTCAGGTGACCCTAGATGATACGTAAACACTTTCATATATTAACAGACATTGATTATTTTCAGAATAAAAATATCTCCACATTGCAGAAATCTTATTAAAAATTCAAAATGTATTTAAAAAACACTTAGACTTTCACTAACTTTCCAATTAGAGAATGAGAGATGAAAATTTTTGAAATATTTAAGAGAAAAACCATTTTCAAGTGTCTTCACTTTGTACTCATTCTCATTAAATATAATATACACTAATCACAAATAGGGGCTGGAGCAATAGCACAGGGGTAGGGTGTTTGTCTTGCGCGCAGCCAGCCCAGCAGAGTCGGGTTCGATTCCTCCACCCTTCTCAGAGAGCCTGGTAAGCTACCAAGAGTATCTCGCCCGCGTGGCAAAGCCTGGCAAGCTACCTGTGAAGTATTCAATATGCCAAACACAGCAACAACCAGCCTCAAAATGGAGATAATGGAGACATTACTGGGCCTGCTTGAGCAAATTGATGAACAATGGGAGAACAGTGTGTTTTGTTTTGAATCACAAATAATTTTAACCATTTGTTATCAAATGCCTGTAACAATTTTTATGGGGTAAAATTGTAAACTTTGAAACACTACAAGAACTAAAATAATACCAATTGATATGTTTGATTCCCAAACAATTTGTAGAATAAGGGGATTCTATTAAGAGTGTTGGATGTCTGTTGAGCCCTGTTATACTGAGGTACAGCCTGGATCACCCTTGCAGTAACCTGAGGACAATACAGTGCCTGCTTGAACTCTGGGTGTGTGCTCCGGTCCTTTTTGCTATCTCCTCACCCTAAAACTGATGTGACTGCATAAGGTAATATTTCATGGACTTAGAGTAGTTTTCCCTTCTTGGTATAGCACTGTCCTGTAGCACTGTCCTCCAGTTGTTCATCGATTAGCTCGAGCGGGCACCAGTAACTTCTCCGTTGTGAGACTTGTAACTGTTTTTGGCATATCAAATACACCATGGGTAGCTTCCCAGGTTTTTGCCTTGCCGGACGTTATACTCTTGGTAACTTGCCGGGCTCTCTGAGAGGGGCAGAGGAATCGAAACTGGGTCAGCCACGTGGAAGGCAAACGCCCTACCCACAGTACTACCACTCCTGCCCCCTTGGTATAAAAGACTATAAAGAGGGATTCTGCAAGTATAGTTTATGTCCAATACTTTATTTTCTCTTTTCTTCATTCTTTATTTTTTATTTTTATTTGAGTTAGGGGTGGGGCAGGGATGTTGGCTCATAGGGTGGAGAACAACATCACATGTGAGACCCTGGATTAGACCCCCGAACCCCCGTGGTCCATTGAGTATCACTGGGTGTAGCACTATAGTCTGAGCAGCCTAGAAAATTGGCCAACCATTAAGAGACTGTTGAGTCCATAAAGTTTTAATAAAAAATTTTTCTTAAAGAAAAGTTAAGTAAAACAACCAGAAGTTATAAAGAACCTTTGGTTATTTGTAGAAAACTTGGAGGGGAATGGGCAGGGAGTGGGAAGTAATTGCGTTGTGTTTTGATTCTTTGCTTTTTTATGGTTTTGTTTGGAGTCACACCCAGCAATTATCAGGGATTGGTTATTCCTGGTTTAGCACTAATAAATTACTCCTGGCGGTGCTTGGGAACCATATGAGATGCTGGAGATTGAACCCAGGTCGGCCATATGCAAAGCAAGGACTCTATCCATTGTACTATTCCTCCAGCCCTGATTAGATTCTTTTCATTGAAAGGTTTTTGGATAAAATACATATGGCATTTATGATTATGGAAACACCTTATATTTATGATTCTTAGCTTATTCATTGTTCTGAGTTGGACTGTGGGCATAATCAAGAAATCTAAGTAATAGTTGGAACTTAAACTTTTTATCTGAAATATAAATATATATACTCCCTGAAGTTCATCATCTACAACCTTTTGTAATATGAATCAAATAACTTGAGCCTTCATCTAATCAGTGATACGCATATCCCCATCATGAATCCCATCAGTCACCTGGTCACACTTTCTGTAGTTAAGAAACAGAGAAAGCAAGCAGTGGGAAGCTACTACCGACAGAAAGCAGGGCAAAAGCAGAGACTTACTAAAAAACCACCTTGAGTGGGTGCTAAAAAGCAGGAGGACAAGTTCTGGTAATTTAGCTCCAAATTTGTCTTATTTCCCTGCTACTTGGTTGTAAGGAAAGGAGACAACCTCTTTACTTGGAGTTTTCTTTGAAGGAAGATCAGAGTTCTTTTGAATTAAAATATTGTGAAGTAGATCCACACTATGAGAGATTTTAAAGCTATTCATTCCTTATATTCTAGGTAATTCTGAAAAGGTACATATTTTCTTATTTTATTCTAGACTTGGTTAACTTTCAATGATGTTATAAACATATAAAAGTTAAGTTTTTCTCCCTTTGGAAGGAGTGTGTTCCCTTAAAAAACTCTCAATATTAACCTCAAATTAACCTAAAGGATGCTGTCATCCTCAAACTCCTAGATATTGCAAATAAAACCATTTGATAAATAACTGTTGGACATGTTTCTAATCTTCTTGCTACATATTTTTAGAAACAAAATAGATTTTAAAGAACAATCTGGAATAATGAAAGAAATGTTTAAAAAATCTAGCATTTAGAATTGTGGGTTAGACTTTTAAGTAAGCAGAAAAGAAACCTAATGTGCATTTCTAGAAATGGACTATTTAATAGGTTTTGAGTGTACTTTTAAAACAAATTCCATGGACATAAGAATTTAAGCAAGCAAAAATAAAATTTATACTAAAGTAGTCATTACAAGCAAAAGTTTATTCATCACAACTTTCAAATAAGCCTTTGTGGGCAGTTGGCCAGGCCCGGCACATTATCTGTTTGACTCACTGAGTCAGTGCAGCTAATGGAATTTAGCCCCATGTTTGTTGTTGCCATGGAGACGCGATATTCTCAGGCATGTCATGTTCACAGATCAGTAGCAGCACCACCATTGCAGACACACAACTGCTCTCAGCTTTTGACCATCGACAGGAGTTCACTCCGCAGTCAGTCTGTCAGGAAGGAAGTCGCTACGGTGCAGGCACACCACAGCCAGGACACCAGACCTTCTTTCTTCCTTTGTCACTGCAGACCTATTCTCATTAAAATAACCTTGAATTTTTATGAATTCTCTCATTCACAAACACTGTCAAAGAAGGTGCAAGAGTTCAAGAGAACTCAGAGGGTCAAAGAGAGGACTAGTTTTAAATCTGTGCCTATTGAACCTGGAAATGACATCGTCTGTTAGATATAATCTTATTCTTACCATAACAAATCAAATCGCACTGACTGACACCAATGTCCAAGGCGATTCAGCGCCATGAAAGGTGACGGGGAGCAAAGGGGTCATACCCATTGTGGCACTGCTCTGAGAAATAGTCACAGACATGTGTGGGAATATTTTACAAAGAATAGGTTTCTCCTGTGAGTGAAAAGCAAATCCTGCCAACAATCTGCAAAGGGAATGGAGATTCTATGCTATAGATATATTCAGACTTCAAACCAAAGGTATAATGACAAAGCTTTTAAGATCTAAAGTGTTTGAACAAGTCACAGGTATTGTGCAAGATGTCCTAATTTGTGTATGAGAAATAACAGAGAAGACAAGATGGATTTTCAGAAAATTTATTTACAGGTTGGAAACATGCTTTTTAAAAAAAATTAAATGGTGTCTAGTTTTCCTGAAGGATGAAACTTACAAGTAAATCTGGCAAATAAAAAAAAATCTACAAATATTTAGCTTTATTGTCTAACACAGAGTCTGGGTCTGACTCTAACAGGACAGTGTCTCCTCTTCTCAGGTTTCTCTCCCTGGCAGGACCTGTAATGTTAGTCTGAAATGGAGCATCTGCAGAGTCATGGCTCACCGTACTGCATGGGAACTGAAGTGGAATTTGGTTTGGTGGCAGGAAAACTTGGGACCTTCTGAATTTGTATATCCTGAATTATTCTATCAGTTTCACTTACTTTCTGAGTGTGTGGGGTGGGATATGACAGGCAGGAAAGAGGAAGGAAAGGAGGTTTCTAACATAGCAATCCAAGGGCAATATTTGGGCAGATCTGCTCAGAATGCAAGGTTGGGTAATCCTGTTTCCCAACAGATCCCTGAACTGAGGTTAATCAAAGAGTAATCCTGCAGGGAGGCAGCCTGTATTCTTCCTGCTGTGTCTCTGAATGATATGGTGAAGCTTATCCTCACTCTCTGTGAACCACATGGCCCAAGAGACGGATGTGGATCAAATTAATAGGTCATAGAATCATCCCATCACGGCTAAAACTATATGAGCTTCAGAAAATGATACTGTGGGAGAAACTGCAAAACAGAAATATTTAACATTCTTAACATTCATTTTAACAAAATCACGGACTATTTATGTTTTGGCAGACATCTTTTTTTTTAACTGCAGGAAACTTAGAAAACAGAAACATATAACTCTAAAAATGCCTAACAGCTAACCGACTTTTGAAAGTGAAAACCCTGGATAACCAAGTCTCTCACAACTAAATAATTATTTTGTTTTATTAACATCAGGAAATTCTAGAGTATATACTATGTAAAAGGTGATGTGCAGCTTAACATAAGATATTATTTTTACTATATCCTCTAATCAAATAATTTGAGTTACTGAAATATAATAAATGGTCCCAGATGAAAGGTAAAAAGATCAAGAAAAAATCAGTGAAAAATGAGTCAGTGAGGCTTTTTGTATTGTGTTGCATTGTTGGGGGAGAGGTTGGTTTCTGGGGTGACACTCAATTTTGCTGAGGGCTTAATTCTGGATCTGTATTCTGGGATCACTTCTGGAAATACTCTGTGGAACCATAAGGTGCTGGGTTCAGAGGAATGAGGGATCAAACTCCAGTTGCTGCACACAAGACTAGCATATTACTATCTCTTTACAATCAAGTGACAGTACTATCACTTTACTATCTCTCTGGTCCCTGAAAAAGTGAGCTTTGAAAGGTTTAACCACTTACTAAGTTGACCAGAAAGATCTCAAAGACAGGACAAGGCAGAGTAGTAGGAAAATAACAGTAAGAAATAGATAATAGTAAGATACTACTACTACTACTACTACTACTACTAATAATAATAATAATAAATAAGCTAATAGTAAGATAACCAGGCTTTAACAACTCACTCGGAAAATACAAGAAAAAAGAATATCATGTGAATAGAACCTTTTTATATAAGTTGGTAAATGAATAGGTTCCAATCCTCTAAATTCCATACTTGTGTCAAAGAGTCCAAAATTCTTGGTGCTTTCAAAAAGCATCTCATTCATATGGCAAATACACCTTTTTCACTTTCAGCATCTAGATCATTAGAACTTTGAGAAAAATAGGACTGTGAATGAAGATCATAAGTATAAGAAATATGGATGAAGTAAAAGATTAATGGCCTGGAGCAAAGTTTGATCCACCATATCTCATGCACTACCAGATATAAACCCAGTTTCTCCAAAGTACCAATGCAAGTGGTTGACCACTAGCTCCCCATCAGCTTTAAAGATGCTTTAAGCCTAAAGTACCAAATCATTAGGCTTTTTGAGTATTACCAAGAGTGGCTTATTCCCAAAATAATAAAAATAAATACTGTATCACCATATCACTCTCATCCCATTGTTCATCAATTTACTAGAGCAGGAGCCAGTGATGTCTCTATTTCTCCCAGCCCTGAGATTTTAGCAGCCTATCCTTACTCACCATTTCCAAATGTTTGGGGGCTCTTTCAGGATCAATGAAATAAGACCTGCTGTCATTACTGGTTCTGGCATATTGACTACGCCACGGGAAGCTTGCCAGGCTCTGTCTATGCGGGCGGAATACTCTCGGTAGCTTGCCGGGCTCTCAGAGAGGTATATATTTATATATTTGTCTCTATGATCTGTTTTCTACTGTCTTAACTCCATCAAATATGGTGTGGTAATTATGGAAAATTGGTAGGAAGTCTCTTATAATGCGTTGCATGATCATAATTGTTTATTTATAAACCATTGTATTACAATAGCACATGGTTAAAAGAAAGGGATTGGACTTTCTTTTTATCTTCCCCTCCATTCTTGCAGAAATCTTATTGGGTATATATAAGAGAAAATATTACTATCTACTTGGAACACAGAGAGTTCAAGTGCCAAAATGACTTAGAAAAACATTCACTAGCTTCATCTGTCATCCAGTATTCATGGACTCAGGTACCTTCTGTCACATAAAACTCATAAGCACTGGCTTCAGCAATGGTACAGTGGATAGGGCATTTGCCTTGCATGTGACTTATCTAGGCTTTTCCCTGGCATCCTATATGATCAATCCCCTGAGCCCATCAGGAATAATCTGTGAGCACAGCATCAAGAATAACTTCTAAGCACAGCCGTGTTTAGCCAAAGGAAAAAAAATTGTAATCACTGACTGAGAGTCCTTGTACCCTATGTTATTCTTTCCTATCCACTTTCTCTGAGTTATTATTATTATGAGGTGAGTATTATTTGGGGGACATTCTTAGATCGATATCCAGTATTGGTTATAATATGAGCAGTAGCCTGAATCTGAAATACCCACAATTGGAGGGTTAATACAAAATTAAAATGCATGCCTTTTGTTAAAACAAAACAATACATTTCCTTTGCTTCCATGGACTAGCACTTTCCAATGATGCTTTCACAATTTGTCATGGCCATTTTTCATGTTTATGAAGGAGGATAATCCCAAGATGCAGCATACTCCTGTCTCCTGACCCTCTGGGCCAGAGGCCCATCTAAGAGAGTCCCAATTTTCTCCTCATTTCATACAAACAAATATATTTAAATAAACAAATTATAGGAGCTAGAGCTGTATCACAGGGAGTAGAGTATTTGCCCTGCCCACAGCCAACATAGGTCCGATGTCCTTTACCCCATATTATTCTCTGAGCCTTGTCAAATGTGTTCCTGAGCATAAAGGCTGGAATAAGCCTTAAGCACTGCAGGGTATGAACAACAATAAATGAAGTTATGACTTGTGAAAGATATAAATACTTGCAAATGGATGCTACAATGGAGGAACAATGTGTAGAACGTGGACTTTTCAAATTATCAGATGTCGTGGAATTTTAAAGTCAACTAGAGTTTTACATAGGATCACCTGTTAGCATTCATTTTATTAACATTGCTCTTTTTCCATTTTTGTTCACATCAATTTACCACTAAAATCAGCAATTTTTCAAAACTTCTCAAAATAATATCCTGTTCCCTGATAATATCTACTAAAAGCATTTATGCTCTTATACAAAAATTAATAGAAGCCATTGTGGAGGCCTCTCATAGCTGAAGTGTTTTATGAATGGTATTGCTGAGAGCCACACAGAAAAGTGAGCATTGCATGTAATCAGTCCAAGGATAAAATTGTATAACACAAAATAAATAAATAAAACCTGCTCCTAGGCTACAAGGAAGAGGTTGTATATATTTTCTCATATTCAATCCAATTGCTTTATAGTCCCAGGATTTTTTTTAAATTTCATCTGCTTATAAATGCTTTCTCACAGTCATTTGGTCGCAGCATATTTATGTTCACTTTTATCCAACACAGGCTGCAAATATGCCCTTCACTCGACCCAGTCTATTAATTTTGAAATGCCTAAAGGCAAAACTGACAGCGAAAGAAAATCTTTCTGGGTTGTAGCTCCAAACTGCAGGGAGAAATAAGCTACCTGCTTCAGTCAAAATGCACAGCCACATTGCTTCTTTTTCAGAAAATGTTAAGCTTTCCTTAGAAAGAAAAATGAAATGCAGAAAGACAATTTTTCTATTTTTTGGAGGAGAGTTTTGAAATGCTTTACTGTACTCTATATGTGTACAATGTACACGCAAATATAAAATGTGACTGTAGGACTCTTATTTTTATAAAAAATGTACTTTCTTATCTTAATATATATTTGCTGAAAAAAGTCTTCATTTCATTTATAGATGCATGAATTTCCCTTGGGTTCTGTTGTCCTTTCTAGAGCTGAGTGAAAATTTTAATGGCTACTATATTTTGTGATAAATACTAATACGTTCAAGGTCTGTAGAGACATGGTTCTTAACTCTAATTTTGACAATTTGCTTCTGAGCTTCTGTTTCTAAAATACTTTCTCCTCTTCCTGCCTGTGGGATGCTATAGAAATAAGTGGTTCTATATTAGTAACAAATTTGATATCTCACATTTTATAGTGGTAAAGAATTACAACATTTGCAAAAAGTACATCATACAAAGCAATGTTACTGAAAACAAGAGAAATCTTGTTATTAAGGTGAACAGGTGTCTATGTATCTTGCAGTATTTACTTTTGACTTTCTCAAGGTATCATCTTATTTTTCTACCACATTTTCTTTTGCCATTGCAGTTTATTCTTTTGGATCTAGAAGATCTTTCCTTTATCAAGATCCTAAATTAAAAGAAATTTTATGAACCTTACACATCTGGAATAACATCTATAAACTAACAGTCTTCAATTTAATATAGTCTAGGCATAGTGCTAGATACATTAATGAGTTAGCTGGGCATACTATTCCAATAGAAAAAAAAACATTAATTCAAAGCTATGAAGCATTACTAAAGGAAATATAAGACAAAAAAGAAATGGAAAGACATGGTATGGTCATAGATTAGAAGAATAATGCACTGTAGCACTGTCCTCCTATTGTTCATTGATTTGCTTACACGGGCACCAGTAACATCTTCATTGTGAGGCTTGTTGTTACTGTTTTTGGCATACCAAATATTACATTGGGAGTTTGCTGGCTCTGCCTTGCAGAAGGGATACTCCCGATAGCTTGCCGTGGTCTCCAAGAGGGACGGAGGAATTATCGAACCCGTGTCGGCCATGTGCAAGGCAAACGTCCTACTCGCTGTGCTATTGCTCTAGCCTTAAAAGAATAATAATGATTAAAATTACTCTCCTGCATAAAAAAAGTCTACAGCTTCAGTATAATCCCTGTGAACATAGGAATGGAAACATTCTAAAGAAATAGATCAAAGATACTTATATTTTATATGATATTACAAAAGTTCCAAAATAGCCAAAGAAATTCTAAGAGAAAAAAAATTAAAACGGAGATGTCACAGTTCTTAAAAAGTGCTAAAAACCAATATGATGTTGGAACAAAATATCACACGGGCCATTAGAATAGAGCTCAGAAAATAACTGCACATACTTAGGCACATAATTGCTAATAAAACAATCAGGATCATATACTGGAGAAAATAAAACCTCTTCAACAAACGAGGCTAGGAAAGCTAAAACTGAAGTAGGCCGAAATCAACTAATCAACTAAATATAAAATAAAAATTTAGAAATCAGATGGTTCAGACAAAAGTCCATAAAATTTTGTGTTCATAACACATAAAATCATAATGTTCACTATGTTCAAAAGTATATACTAATGATTTCAACTAAAAATATTAAAATATTTTAAGAAGTTTGATATGGGTTCCAGTTTTGTTTTTCTGCATGTGATTTTCCAGTTTTCTTAATACCATTTGTTATGTTTCCACACTCACTTATCAAAATTAGTTTACTGTATATTTGTTGACTATTACCTGGGTTCTGCATTTTGTTGCATTGGTCCCTGTGTCTGTAGTTTTCCTAGCTCCATACTGTTTATATTATTATAACCATACCTCCCAGCAGCCCAGCAGACTTCCATTACCTCTACTACCTACAATACCCGGCCACCGACACACCCCAGGACGCTATCCAGACACTCAGGCCGAGTCTCACGGACCAGTGAAGCCCCACAGAGCGAGAGAAGAGGAACTCTGGACCTGAGACTCCAGGCTCAGCGAACCCAGTAACAGATCCTCTGCCTGCTCCCAGCAGCCTGACAGATCTCCATTACTTCCAGTACCTCCACTATCCAGCCACTGCCACATTCCAGGACACTTTCCCAACTGTGCGGCCTGCGCGACACATCATAAAACACTTAATGCAACATTACCACACCATATTTGCATTAAAATATGGTTTGAAGCCTTTATCCCTCTCGGAGAGCCTAGCAAGCTACTGAGAGTGTTCCGCCCACATGACAGAGCCTAGCAAGCTATCCATGGTGTATTAGATATACCGAAACCAGTAAATACAATTGGTCTTATTTCCTTGACACTGAAGGAGCAACCAATATGGCAGCGTTGGGAAGGATGAGATGAGGAAGGAGAGGCTGATAAAATCTCAGGGGCGACCTAGTTTACCAAAATGAAGAAAGACAAATATGACTGTCTGAACTTTCAATGCACGTATGCTGGCATCGGATGCATCCATCGACGACCTGATGGTGCAATCGAGAAAGACCAGGTACAACATCATTGGTCTGACCGAGACGAGAAGGCATCAATCACATCATGCCATTTTTGACACTGGGGAAGACTTACCCTCGTAATATGCAATAAAAGAGGCATCGGAGGCATAAAAGAGGCATCGGAGGCATAAAAGAGGCATCGGAGGTGTCGGTGTCCTTGTCAACATGAACTTGGCCATAAACATTGATTCATTTGAATGCCTAACAACCCAAATCAGATGATTACATTTAAATAGAAGAGGCTCACTGCCGGCTGTTTCTATCTTTGTTGTCTACGCACCAACATCCAATTATGATGAAGGAGAATTTGAGAAGTTCTACATAGAGCTGGGGAAGTTCTATAAAGAAGACCACACCTACTACAAGATCACTGTCCGTGATTTTAATGCCAAGATAGGACAGATAAGATCAGCCGAAGAACTCCACCTCAGAACACATGGCTTAGAATGGAACGAACAGGATGAGAGACTGTCCGAGTTCATCATTTCGACCAAGGCCATCTATGGTAACTCACAGTTCCAGAAGGCCGAATCTAAACGTTGGACATGGGAGTCTCCTGGTGGACGGTTACACAACAAAATTGACCACATCATACTCAATTGAAGGTTTTGCCTGACTGATGTTGCTGTTGTCCCAAAATTCCAAACAAGATCAGACCACCGTCTCCTTCATGCAAAATTCTACTACACAGAGTGGGGAGAAAGAGCTGCAAAGCTAAGAAGAGAACTCCCAGAACGACTACCAACTGGAATCTCTTTGGCACTATTGTGGCAACATGGGAAGATGCCATTGTAGAAAACATTGAGGAGGAATACGATCGACTGGTTCAGCACCTCCATGATTGTGCAAAAAACGCCGAGAGAGAGATAGCCACAAAAAGACACCTTTCTTTGAAAACTCTCGAGCTCATTCGCTAATGTGGCTTGGCACAAGCCTCAGGCAACCACAAGCGAATGTCCGAGCTTGCAAAGCAGTGCAGAGAAGCAATAAAGGAAGACATCAAAGAGTGAAGTGCAGCAGTGTTGCAGATGCGGCAGAAGCTGAGAAAAGCATTCACAATGCCCGCCTGTCCTCACCAACTACAAGACCAAGATGACTGCCCTCCAATGTCCAGAAGGGCACTGGAGAAGATGATCCATGACTTCTACTCGAATATCTTTGATAGCCACGTCCACCTGCCCAAATACCAAATTCCGCAGGATGGATATGTCATTCCCAACATTCTGCCATCCAAAATCCGACACACCATTTTGTCTGTAAAGAAGCGAACAGGACCTGGCTCAGACAAGGTCAGACCTGAACACCTGAAGAACCTGCCATCAGTACTCATCAATACACTGGCTCAGCTCTTCACACGCTACCTGTCTGTAAAGTTCTGTTCCAATGGAAAACCAGCAGGACTGTACTACTGTAGAAGAAGGGAGACATCCATAACATTGGCAACTATCGCCCGATCTTCCTGTTCTCTGTCATCTACAAGCTGTTCACTTGAGTTATGCTGAATAGGATTGACATAACACTATATGAAGGACAACCATGCGAGGAAGCTGGTTTCCACAAAGGATTCAGCATGATCCACCATATCCACATGATATCCAAGCTCATTAAGGTTTCTCGGGAGTTCAAGATGCCTCTCTGTCTAACGTTCATTGATTTAAAGAAGGCCTTCGATTCTGTTGAGACTGAAGAAGTTATCGAGGCCCTAGCCAAACAGGGCGTTTAATGTCAATACATCAGGATCCTCCATGAACTGTATTACAGATTCACTACCAGGATCTCACCGTTCTACAGGGAGGTGATCATTGACATCAAGAGAGGGGCTCAGCAGGGTGATACCATTTCACCAAAAATCTTCAGTGCCACACTTGAGAATGTCATGTGACGACTGGCATGAAAAGGAATGGGAGTGAAGACAGACGGTGGGCAACTACATCACCTCTGCTTCGCCGATGACATCATTCTTGTAACACCAAACATCAGCCAAGCGGCACAAATGCTGGCCAACTTCAACCGTGAGTGTGGAAAGGTTGGTCTACAGCTGAATCTCAAAAAGATAATGTTTATGAGAAACAGTCCCATTTCTGACATTCCATTCCATTCCTCAATGGGACGAACATCTCCGAATCAACAGTTATGTGTACCTAGGTCGAGAAGTCAACATGAGGAATAATCTGGCATCTGAGTTGCGCAGGAGGAAGAGAGTGGCTTGGAGCGCCTTCAGGAGCATTGAAGAAATAGCTAAGAGAACAAAGAACCTCTGGCTTCGGGCACATCTCTTTGATTCCACTGCATTAACATATGCCTCATATGTTCTTCCTGCAGTAACATATTCCTCAGAGACCTGGGCCCTACAAAAATAGGTTGAGAACACTATTTGGGTCTCACAAAGAGGAATCAAAAGAGCTATACTTGGAGCATCACACTTCACTCAAATGAGAGAAAGAATCTGGAGTTCCGACCTACATCAACTGTCAAGAATCAGGGATGCTGTCTCATTTGCCAAGGCATCAAAAATCAGGTGGGCTGGATACATAATGAGATTTGGAGACGACCGCTGGACTAGAGCCATTACCGCCTGGATTCCACAAGATGTCAAAAGATCGCATGCTGCCCACCTATGAGATGGTCAGTCTTCTTTGTCAAGACCCTGAATGATAGGTTTGAGGCTCTTCGTGTTCCCAGAATGAGCAGACGCCATTGGGCTATATTGGCACATGACAGGGACAAACGGAAACGTTACTGGTACCCTGCAGAGCAGGTCAATGAGTAACGGGATGTCAAGTGATCAAGTGATCAAGTGATCTATTTTGAAGTCAGTGTTTATGACTCCAGTTTTGTTCTTTCCCAAGATTACTTTGACTGTTCAGAGTTTTGTTATTTCTTTTCTTTTTACTCGTGTGTGTGTTTTCACATAAATTTTGAAAAAAAATAATCTGTAAAAATTCCAAATTTGTTTTTGGTATAGATTTCCTTTGAACTGTGGATTACTTTGATAGTCTAGGCATTTAAACAAAAAATACTTGATTATAGAGCCAGGGATATATGAAGCCAAGGTACTTCCCTTGTTTTCCACTAATGCTGACACCAATTCAAATTCCTGGCACCACTTAAAGTCCTTCAAGAACCACGGAATTACACCTGAGCACAGAGCCAGAAACAACGAAGAATGAGAGTTCCAGAAATAGACAGTGACTTATGGATCAGTCTACATACTTGTTGCTACCAATTCACCTTTCACACAACTCCCTTTTCTTCTTTAAAACAAAGATTTTCGAGAATCTCTTAAATTGTTACCTTAATTTTCTAAAGCTGCAGTAAATTATGCCATTCACATCTAAGCCAGAACTTCTTCAGACAGACTTTTGAGACTCCATGTTTGTGAATTCTGCATCATTCTCACATCATGTTTCCCTCAGTTTCTGCACAATTTTAGGTCACTGATCATCATTCTCTGTACCCAGCAGTAGTGAAGCCTCTCTTTTGCTCAAGCCACACATCATGCAGGTGGCAGTCTCTTAGTTACACTGCTACCCAAAGGAAGAACTTATTTTCAGTGTTTATCATTTTGATGAAGTCTATTGATCCAATTCAATAATTTTTGGTAAGCTTTTTAGGGGCTTGCAACAGTGCTCTGAAGGCCTAGGGATGCTTCAAGCATTCACAGACAACTGGGTCAATGGTTCAGTATGAGTATCCAAGGACAGTGTACTTTTACCCTCTGCTGCCAGCTGCCACCTGCATCACCCTGGGTGGATGGACGTGGAGATTCTTTGGGGAAAATTTTGTTTCCAAGGACTTAACTAGGGTCAGTGCATGCACTTTCCAGCATGCTTTCTGAGAACTTTGGACTGAAAATTTTAAAAATGTCATGAAGCTTAGATCCACTTTCTCTTAGGAATGAAATAAATAGCTAATATCCAGATCCTTAAGGATCTCAAACGTGGCTTCTCATGAGACCACATGTAGCTATCTGGAAATTATGCCACTAAAGAGGTTAATTCTACAAAAATAGGTCATGAGGCTGTGACCCTCTTCTAATAGAACTGATGTACCTGAAATAGTAGTAATGGATGCACAAAGTGTGCTATATAAAAAAGACCAAATAACACCAAAAATAGTTGACTTGTCTATAGTGAATAGACAATCATCAATTACTAAGGTTTCTGGGGATTCTGGTGCCTTCATTTTATACTTGTAATTCAAATGACTATAAGAAAATTATTGGAGCCAGAGTAATAGTACAGCAAGTAGAGCATTTGTCTTGCAAGCGGTCTAACCCAGGTTCAATCCTTGACATCTCATACGATCCCCAAGCATTGCCAGGACTAATTCTTGAGTGCAGAGCCAAGAGTTACCTCTGAGTATCACCGGTGTGAACCAAAAAGAAAAAACAAATTCCAGGGCGAAGGAGACTATACAGCAATGAGGACTTAGACATGGAGGCATTTGACCTGGGTTTGAATCCCAGGATCACAGTGTTACCCAAAATTCACTATTGGATAGATCAGGGCCTCTTTCACATATATTAGCACGCTCCCTCAAAAATTTTATTTTTGTTATTTAAACTATTCATTCCAAATTATTTTGTTATGGTAACCCTAACCCCCAACAGACTTAGAGTTTCCCTTTTGAAATAACAGGTTCTTAGTAATATAGTTTTTGTAACTCTCAGGACTCTGAGGTTGTGACTTAATAAATAGATGTACAATGGTAATGTTTTATCAGCAATGAGTCCCCCTCAACACACACACACCCTTTTCTTTTCCTGGATATGTTGTTTACCCAGGATCAGAACAGGATCTAAAAGGGATACAGAGGATCACTTAATCACTTAATCCCCGTTATTCATCGATTTATTCGAGCGGGTGCCAGTAACGTCTCCATTCATCCCAGTTGCGTGCTAGCGTAGCCCAATGGTATCTGTTCGTTTTAGGAACATGTAGAGCCTCAAACCCATCATTTAGGGTCTTGACGAAGAAGTCTGACCATCTTATAGGTGGGTGCCCACATGATCTTTTGATGTCTCGTGGAATCCAATCAGTAATGGCTCTAGTCTAGCGGTTGTCTGTAAACCTCATTACGTGTCCAGCCCATCTGATTTTTGATGTCTTGGCAAATGAGACAGCGTCCCTGATTCTTGAGCGTTGACGAAGATCAGAACTCCGGATTCTATCTCTCATTTGAGTGAATCGTGATATTCCAAGCATAGTTCTTTCGATTCCTCTTTGAGAGACCCGAATAGTGTTCTCATCCTGTTTTCGTAGGGTCCAGGTCTCTGAGGCATATGTTAATGCAGGAAGAATAGTGGAATCAAAGAGATGTGCTCGTAGCTGGAGGTTCTTTGTCCTTTTAGTTATTTCTTCAATGCTCTTGAAGGCATTCCAAGCCGCTCTCTTCCTCCTGCGCAACTCAGGTGCCAGGTCATTCATCATGTTGATTTCTCGACCTAAGTATATATAACTGTTGCATTCGGAGATGGTGGTTCCGTTGAGAGCGAATGGAGCGTCAGGAACAAGGCTGTTTCTCATAAACATTGTCTTCGTAAGATTCAGCTGTAGTCCGACCTTTCCACACTCACGGTCAAAGTCCGCCAGCATTTGTGCCGCTTGGCTGATGTTTGGTGTTATTAGAACGATGTCATCAGCAAAGCGGAGGTGGTGTAGTTGCCGACCATCTATCTTCACTCCCATGTTTTCCCATTCTAGTCGTCGCATGATGTTCTCGAGGGTGGCACTGAAGAGTTTTGGTGAAATGGTATCACCCTGCCGAACCCCTCTCTTGATATGGATGATTACTTCTTTGTAGAATGGTGAGATCTTGGTAGTGAATCCGCAATAGAGCTCATGAAGGATCCTGATGTATTGAGTTTGTACGCCCTGATTGGCTAGGGCTTCCATGACCACTTCCGTCTCAACAGAATCAAAGGCCTTCTTTAAATCAATGAACGTTAGACAGAGCGGCATCTTGAACTCCCGAGATACCTCAATGAGCTTGGTTATTGTGTGGATATGGTTTGTGCAAGGAATGCCAAGAGAGAGATAACCACAAAAAACCGTCTTTCTTCGAACACTCTTGAACTTATTCGCCAACATGGCGTGGCACGTGCCTCAGGCAACCACAAGCAAACGTCCGAACTGGTAAAACAGTGCAGAAAAGCCATCAAGGATGACCTCAAAAACAGGAGAGCAGCAGTACTGGTAGATGCAGCAGAAGCTGGGAAAAACATTCGTAATGCCCGCCTGTCCTTCACCAACTACAAAACCAAGATGACTGCCCTCCGACATCATGATGGATCTATCACATCTTCCAGAAGGGCAATGGAGAAGATTATTTATGACTTCTACTCAGATCTCTTTAATAGCCACATCCACTTGCCCACATACCACATACCACATGATGGATATGTCGTTCCCAATGTTCTCCCTTCCGAAATCCAACATGCCATCTCATCGGTAAAGAAACAAAAAGCACCTGGTCCAGACAAGATCAGACCTGAACACCTGAAGAACTTACCATCAGTACTCATCAATACATTAGCTCGACTCTTCACACGCTACCTGTCTGAATGCAAGGTTCCATCCCAATGGAAAACCAGCAAGACTGTACTACTATACAAGAAAGGAGACATCCACGACATTGGCAACTATCGCCCAATCTGCCTATTGTCTGTCATCTACAAACTATTCACTCGAGTCATCCTGAATAGGATTAGCAGAACACTAGATGAAGGACAACCATGTGAACAAGCTGGATTCCGAAAAGGATTCAGTACCATTGACCATACAGAGGATACTTTGAATAAAATATTCTCTAAATTTGAACTATAAACCTTGGAAAACCTAAGTGTTAGGAGCTGGAGAGAGAACAGGGGCACAAGAAATTACCTTGCTCATAGTTCATTCTCTGGTTCAAATCTCATCTCCTGAGCACAATCAAGAGTAAACATTGAGCATAGTGTCAGGAGTCAGTTCTGAGCACCCCCCCCCAGGTGTGGGCCTCCAAAAAAATAAATAAATAACAAAATCTGAACATCAGTCTCTTTGAAGTAAATTCCATATCCCTATATACTTTGAAAATAAATGTAGATTCCTTACAGAGGCATATTTTTCTGGATGATATAGAAATATACTTTTGCTAAATTTTCATTGTGGAGCCATCTATTTTAAGCAAATTATTGTAAAGGCCAGGGATATAAAACTCAGAAAAGACAAGTAAAATCTTAATAGCTTAAAACATATTTACAAGACACTCTAAAATAAAGGTCCCAGAAGAGAGCAACATAGAACATTCTGACCCTGTGCCAGGCTGTCTTAATGGGGGCAAGTTGAGTTTCCTCCTGCCCCCACCCCCACCCACAGCAGAACCCTGACAGCCCCAAAACCTCCAGAATACAAACACAGCCATGCTCAAGGCCACTCTCCACAGGTTTAAACAAGCATCACCCACGAAGGAATCTGCAGAAAAACCCAGGTATGTGGGATCCGTGACTGAAATCTCCAAGCTTGTTCAGAGTGGGGCTGGGCCTTCTCCCCTCAGCATCCAAGTTTTCTAGTTCCTTGGCAGTCACATCCACAAAATGTCTCTGGTTAAAATACAGAGTTTTTATTTATTTATTTATTTATTTATTTTTTAATAGTGAGGCACCATGAGGTACAGTTGTAGACTTACACATTTTTGTGCTTGGGTTTCGATTATACAATGATCAATCACCCATCCCTCCACCAGTGCGTATTTCCCACCACCTCGGATCCCAGCATCCCCTCCCCCCCCCCAGCCCCCATCCCACCCTGCCTCTGTGGCAGGGCATTTCCCTCTCTCTCCTTTTGAGTGCCATGGTCAGCAAAAGAGGCATTGAGTGGCAATCATGCTCGGTCGACAGTCTACCCTCAGCATGCTCTCCCATCATGGGCGGATCCTCCCAACACCCTTTATTTGGTGATCCCTTCTCTTTCTGAGCTCCCCCTTCCCCTAACATGTGTGGTTGTCCTCCGGGTCATTGAGTAAAACTTTGACAAAGAAGAAATCCGAATGGCTAAAAGACACATGAGAAAATGTTCCACATCATTAATCATCAGGGAGATGCAGATCAAAACCACAATGAGGTATCACCTCACACCACAGAGACTGGCCCATATCCACAAGAACAAAAGCAACCGGTGCTGGCGCGGATGTGGTGAGAAAGGGACACTCCTTCACTGTTGGTGGGAATGCCGACTGGTTCAGCCCTTCTGGAAAGCAGTATGGATGATTCTCAAAAAACTAGAAATTGAGCTCCCATTTGACCCAGCAATACCACTCCTGGGAATATATTCCAGAGAGGCAAAAAAGTATAGCCGAAGTGACATCTGTAATTGTCTGTTTATTGCAGCACTCTTTACAAAATACAGAGATTTTTAAATAAAGCTCCCATAATAGAGCTACATAGGCCTTACCCACTGGTGAATCTGATCTATAATTGTATTCTAAATTTTCGAATCCCTGAAGCAGGAGTGAATTCCATTCATGGTCGTAGGACCTCTCATACTCTATCCCACTGATGTACCAAAAGTAGCACCCACTTGTTTGGGTTTGACATACATGTTTGTAATCTCTTACACAAGGGCTTAATGGCTCCTGGATGAAATACAACAATCTTCACACACTTTCCTCTTATGATTGTAGGAAGGTGCAGCAGTGATGGGATTGGTGTTTGAATATTTCATTTCATTTTCATTTCATCATCCTGTTATTCGTCGATTGCCTCGAGCAGGCCCCAGTAACGTCTCTTTCATCCTAGCCCTGAGATTATATTCAAGGCTCTTTAGGAGAATGAGACCCATCATTGTTACCGGTATTTGGCATATTTGGTACGCCACGGGGAATTTGTCAGACTCTGACCTGTGGGCAGGCTACATTCGATAGCCTGCAAGTTTGTCCAAAGTAGGAATGAGATAATAAGATGTCATAAAAAGATGTCCTGAGAAGATGTCGCGCAGCCGCATTTGCGGCCGTGCGGTTCCAGGAACTGGATTTTATAGTCTCTGAGTTTTGGCCGTTGATGGGATTACACGGCGCCAGGGGGCCAGGTGGTGGGTGTGACCCCCGCCTACTGGAATTTGGAGGATCTGGGTGGAGGATGCTCGACTCCAATCCGAGTAGGCTTGGAGGTCTTGCCCCCGGAACCCGCGTGGCTTTGTCCCTCTGCCAGTACCTTCATGTGTGTGGAGAGTGGTCTCAGCATGGTGGTGGCTGGTCCTGGAGGTCTTCGGCTGCCAGAGCCCTGGTCGGGGTGGGGAGGAAAGCTAAACCCGCTCCCCTCCAAGGGGCCTCGGCGAGGAACAGCCAGGCGCGGGGGCAGAAGACTGCACTGTTCTCATCCGGGAACTGGATTTTAAAGTCTCTGAGTCTTGGCCGTTGATGGGATTACACGGCGCCAGGGGGCCAGGTGGTGGGTGTGAATATTAAATGAAATGAATTATTGTGAACAAATTTATTAAAATAAAATTTTTAAATATTTATTTATGCTATAACTAGTTTGCATTACCAAAGACACATATGTGGTTGAGTGAACTATTAATAAAAAACTGGATATTTAAAACAAATATGGGCATTCTCTGATGTTAATTCTTTAAAATTCTCATGTAGTTTTGAGAAAAACTATGTTTATAAATTGAAATATTCTTAGCCAGGCCCACCATTTTTCCCTATCACTTTCAGTGATAAATTATATTATTTCTTAAGAAATAGGATTATAGGGCTTGTGGTTACAGTTTTAGGATCTGAAGTGTCACAGTCAATATCATATGTGATATATTTCTTTGTAGCACGAAGATTTACAATATGCACTAGTTTATGTTTTTAAATATTTTGTGGATATTCTGCAATATCCTTATGATGTGAAATACTTTGGAAAATGTAGGGATTCATTGCATTTAATAATTGTCAAGGCAAGTAGCGTATGGGGTAACAAGTTGATCATGGCAAAACTATTCTAGTTTTCAAAGGGTAAAAGAAAAAAAGAACATTTATTTTTTCAGCAAAACAAAGCAACACCTGCCAAAAAATATATAAGGTAATATTTACAAAGCAGAAGTGTCTTTTTATATTCACTCTACTACTAGCTTTCAATGTTATAAAGTATTCCCATGTGGATTTACTGTACATTGATTTTAATAGGCATTCTTTTCAGAGCAATATGAATATCATTGAAAACTGTATAATACAATTTTCTACTCCTGAAATGCTATAGAAAAATGCACATTTCATACTGACATGTGCCCCATCAATAATAGAGTTTTTATATCTTATTTGTAGCTATTGATCTCAACAGCATAATGAAAAATTGATTGCAGTGAACTGCACCATTGCTTAAGTATAAATTTCAATGTCAAATTATTTTTATCTATGCTTCCCAATTATACATGAAACATATATTTATATATGTTTGCTTCCACAAAACTCTACCTAGATAAATTAGATATGACAAGAATCTACTGAGTCAATAGAAACCAGGTTTTGCTCACTGAAATAGGATACCAAAATTAAGTACACTATATTAATGCTAGTTTAACTTCTACATTCTAAAGAGAATTAACATCCCAATATATAGTATCATCTTCCTATGCAATTTAACAATGTAAAATGTGGTCTTAGATTTTCTGGGGATTAAAAAAAAAGGGCACTTGTATGCATATACAACATGCACACACAGAGTGTGAGAGAGAGAGAGAGAGCAAAAGAGTATATGGAACCAAAAAACCCATTCACTCTTTTGCAGCACACATGACACTATAAATCAGATGCCTGATAATATCTCTTGAAACACTATTATTTTTTAGAGAACATTATTCTGGAAAAACCTACAAGTAAAGGATCTGACAAAACATGAGAAGCATCTTTTCTTATTGGTAATTATCCAAAAGTTTAGTGTTATAAATGTAGACTAGACCATTTAAAAATGAAAAATCAAAACAAAATTCATACATTCTCTATGAGCAGAGTCACTTCGACCCTTATATTCCTTGGAGAAAAAGTTTAGAAATTGTAAAAACTAAATTGCTTGTGATAATTTGTTTATCTTATACTATTATAAATTGAAATAATAGATTTAATAGTTTACAAAGTTTGGAGTCTTTAAGATGGATAATTTAAAATATAAATAATTTAATGAAATTTATTATTTATCACAGGCTGGAGTGATAGCATAGCGGTAGGGCATTTGCCTTGCGTGCAGCCAGCCCAGCCAAGCCGGGTTCATTTCCTCTGCCCCTCTCGGAGAGCCTGGCAAGCTACCGAGAGTATTCAATATGCCAAATACAGTAACAAGAAGTCTCACAATGGAGACGTTACTGGGCCTGCTCAAGCAAATAGATGAACAACGGGAGGACAGTGTTTTATTATTTATCACAAAATGAATTGCAAGTAACATATCTTCTTCTGATGAATACATTTCTAAAACTTGTGTGTAATAGTGAATCACATGTAGTTAACCAATCCTGATCACATCAACTGAGCTTGCCCAATATCTTTTGCCTTTAAGCTATTTTCAATGGATTTAAAAAATTCTTGAACTGATAATAGTGGAAATTATAGGATGATGATATTATTTTCACCATATATTATCATTTAATTCACATATTAATGTATTTATGTATAATATATTAATATTTGATTCATATACCAAAAATATATCTATTTGTATTGTTACAAATCAATGCATGGTGTAATCTTAGTCCACTGTCCACTGTCCTCTCATTGTTCATTGATTTGATCTTAGTATAACTTTAAAAAACTTTTCATCTTTCTAAAAATAAATTCCAATTATTCCCTTTTCTTCTTAACTCATGTTGAACCTTGCATAGAGTGGGATTGAACCAAAATGGTCACAGACCCACCAAAAAATAAATATTTTTCTATCTACTATTTTTCAATTCATCACTTATCACACTTAATCACTTAACTTCCCGTTAGTCATCGATTTGCTAGAGCGGGCGCCAGTAATGTCTCCATTTGTCCCTGTCGCGTGCTAGTGTAGCCCAATGGCATCTGTTCGCTCCGGGAACATGAAGGGCCTCAAACCAATCGTTCATGATCTTCACGAAGAAGTCTGACCATCTGGAAGGTGGGTGGCCACGTGGTCTTTTGACATCCCGTGGAATCCAGTCGGTAACAGCTCTAGTCCAGCGGTCATTTTTCAATTCATAGATTCAATAAATCACAAGTGATGATGGTTTAATCTACACATGCTTATTTTGTATATAGAAATGACTGATTGTGAATTATAAGCAATATTTGCTATACTGGATTTTCACTCCTAATCCCCCAAATTGTTCATGGGTCAAATAAGTATGTTATTATCTTTATAGTTTTGTCTCTTTTGGTCATTCCGGTATATGAAAGTATGCAATCCATGACCTTTTGTGTCTTTATCTTTCATCAGAACATGTTTTCAAGGTTCATATATTTTAGAAAATATATCAGCATTTCATCCCTTTATATAGAAGATTAATATGCTGTTGCATGAAACAATATTGTTTATACATTTAACAGATATTTATTCATATTACATGTTTTTATTTCTCCCAATTTTGGTGATTGGAATAAGCCTTCTGTGAATACAATTTCATCAATTTCTATGAACATGACATGTGTTTTTATTTCTTTTGGGTATGTTTAGGAATGGGATTATTGGCTCATATTGACTTCATGTTAAACTTTTTGAAGAACTAAAAACTGTTTCCAAATGGTTAAAGCACTCTATATTCCCATAAATAATATCCTAGGACTCCAATTTCTCTACATGCTTGTTTTTTTTAAGAGGCAGGGTGTTGGGGAACAGTTCTTCCCCAACGTGCCCCAACAAGTTGGGCACCAGAGTTTTGAGTGGGCATTAAAGAAACCACTCCAGAAGACAGCCGACAACTGTTCACTTTATTGACAAATACACACATATTTTATAGAGGGTCTTGGCTTAAGAGGAGTTGCTAAGCATAGGTGACAATTCTTGGGGGGTTGGGTTGGATTCAAGGCCGGATACCTGGTGCTTGTCAAATGCACACAGACACTCCCCTACTGAGTACAGGGACAGGTCTTACCTGCTATGCAGGGACAAATCTTATCGGCTCTTGTGCCTGTTGCCACATTTGATGGTGTCCAGAGCTTACTCATGGTTTGTGCTTAGGGATCCTTCCTGGAGGTGCATAGGGCTCCTAGTGTGGTTTCAGGTATTGAACCAGAAGGAGTGACATGCAAGAAAAGAGACTTACCCTTGTACGTAGTATATCTCCAGTTTCTTCTTATCATAAACAAAAATTGAAATTGTTATTATTTTACTTTTATTAATTTTACTATTTATTATAATTTGACACTTGACAGTTTCTGAAGCTAGTTTTAAGTAAATTGAAAAATGAGATACTACAACAGGAATTTATCCTGTTGTAATTTTTTAAAAAAGTAAATAAATATTTACTTTTATACTTTTACTTTATTAATTAGTTTATTTTTTATTCTAAATTTTCATTAATCATTTTAATAAATTTTTATTTATTATTTTTGGAGGAGGATAGACTAGTACCGTCAGAAGCACTTTTCTTAATTGTAACTGATCCTGGTTTGATCCTCATCACCCCATCACTTGATCACTTGACATCCTGTTACTTATTAACTTACTTCAGCGGGTGCCAGCAACATCTCCATTTGTCCCTGTCACATGCTAGTGTAGCCCAATGACATCTGCTCATTCTAGGAACACGAAGAGTCTCAAACCGATCATTCAGGGTCTTAACAAAGAATTCTGACCATCTAATAGGTGATCTGCCACATCATCTTTTGATGTCCTGTGGAATCCAGTCAGTAGTGGCTCTAGTCCAGTGGTCATCTCCAAATCTCATTACATGTCCAGCCCATCTGATTTTTGACGCCTTGGCAAACAAGACAGCATCCCGAAATCCTGACTGTCGGCAGAGGTTGGAACTCCAGATTCTTTCTCTCTTTGGGTGAAGAGTGATACTCCAAGCATAGCTCTTTTGATTCCTCTTTGAGAGACCCAAATAGTGTTCTCAACCTGTTTTTGTATGGCCCAGGTCTCTGAGGAATATGTTAATGCAGTAAGAACAGTGGAATCGAAGAGATGTGCCCAGAGCCAGAGGTTCTTCATCCTCTTAGCTATTTTTTCGACACTCTTGAAGGCGTTCCAAGCCACTCTCTTCCTTCTGTGCAACTCAGGTGCCAGGTCATTCGTCATGTTGACTTCTCGACCTAGGTGTGGTCTTCTTTATAGAACTTCTCCAGCTCCATGTAGAACTTCTCAATTTCTCTTTCATCATAATTGGATGTTGATGCGAAGACAACGAAGATAGAAACTGCTTACAGTGAACCACATCTATTCAAGTGAAATTGTCCAATTCAGGTTGTTAGGCATTCGAATGAATCAATGTTCATGGCCAAGTTTGTGTTGACAAGAACACCGACACCACCGTCACCTCTTTTGTCACATGTTTGGAGAAACAGTTCTTCCCCAGGATTGAAAATGGTGTGATGTGATTGATGCCTTCTCGTCTCAGACAGACCAATAATGTTGTACTTTGATCTTTCGCTCTTGCACCATCAGTCCTCAATGGATGGATCCGATACCAACATACGTGCTTTGAAAGAACTTGATCACTTGATCACTTGACTCGTCGATTTGCTCGAGCAGGCGCCAGTAACGTCTCCATTTGTCCCTGTCGCGGAAGGTACAGGCAGCCATTTTTGTCTCTCTTCATTGTAGCAGACTATTTCGGCTTTGAGATTTTTATCAGCCTTTCATTCCTCATCCTTCTTAACGCTGCCTTATTGGTGGCTCTTTCAGGGTCAGGGGAATGAGACTCATTGTATTTCCTGGTTTTAGCATATCAAATACACCACGGATAGCTTTCCAGACTCTGCCATGTGAGCAGAACACTCTTGGTAGCTTGCCAGACTCTCTGAGAGAGATAGAAGCTTTTGCTGTGGCCTCTAATAGTCCTTGCAGATGTTCCTATGATTCAAACCATATTTCAATGCAATCAAATATGGTGGGGTAATCTTATATTAAGTGTTTTATTATGTGTCAGCTGCTGGGTACTGGAGGTAGTGGAGGTAATGGAGATCTGCCAGGCTGCTGGGAGCAGGCAGAGGAATTCTGTTCCTGGGTCTGTTGAGTCTGGAGTTCGAGGTCAGAGAGTTCCACTTCCCTCATTCTGTGGGGCTTCATTCGTGCGTGAGTCTCATCCTTAGTATCTAGAGTGCATCCTGGAGCATGTTGTCGGCTGGGTAGTGGAGGTAGTGGAGGTAATGGAGGTCTGCTGGGCTGTATCCCATAAGGTACCTTGAATCTTACAGAATTGAAGCCTGAATGTAGAGAAATAAAAAAGCCAACTTCCCACAATCATTTTAATTGTCACTGTCACTGTTCTCCCGTTGTTCATCGATTTGCTCGAGTGGGCCCAGTAACGTCTCCATTGGAGACTTTGTTATTACTGTGTTTGGCATATCGAATACATCACAGGTAGCTTGCCAGGCTCTGCCGTGCGGGCGAGATACTCTCGGTAGCTTGCCGGGCTCTCTAAGAGGGGCAGAGGAATTGAACTCGGGTTGGCCATGTTGGCTGCATGTAAGGCAAACACTCTACCACTGTGCTGTTGAGGAAATATATTTTTATTAAAAAATTAACATCTGTGTTTTATAGTTTAGGTGACAGTGTTACAATAATGTTCAAGTTTCTAGTATTTATACATAAACACACTGCCTACTTCCACCACACCTCCACCACTCAAGTGCCTAAAATCTTCCCACAATCCTATGTTCAAGTCATACAACCTTCCACCCCTCCCACGCTGCCCCCACTATTTGATAATTTACAGTGACTATTTAGGTGCAGAATATAACTTTCCTTAGCACCACCTAAAACCTATGACCTTTCACTACTGTAGTCATACTGAACAGGAACTCCTATGATGGTATCGATGGTGGTGTTGGTATGTTTGTTGGGGTCACCAAACCTGTGATACAAGGATGAATGCAAACTGGGAACAGGTTAGGACAAACAATATTAAGAATTTTGGGGATCAAAACTAGAATTTTACACGTGAAAGCCATGTGCTGTACCATTTGAACAACATCCAGGATTCTGTATAACACGGTTTTGAGTATCCATTTACATGCTTGTTGCCCATTTACATAAATTTATTAATCTAAATTTGTTTCTATTTTTGAATTGGACTTTGTAGATTTTTGTTGTAAGTGTTTTTTGTTAAAGTTCTAGCACTAACTGTGGTCATAAAGAATGTGGGGAACTCATATGAAATAGAGATGAATCTTCATTCTACATGGAAAAAGTCACTGCAATAGAATTTCAGATAATGTAAAACAGAAGTGCATAATTTTATTGATATAGGATAAATTCCTGTTGTACTATCACAATTTTCAATTTACTTAAGAAAAGCTTCAGAAACTGTCAAGTGTCAAATTCAGTAGCATGTCAACAAAAATCTGTGAAAGGGTAAAAGTAAATGAATAGTATAGAAAATGTGCAACATTTAAAAAACAAAAAGGATCTTTAGAGGGAGGCTGAAGTGCTATAGCAACTGAATAGACAAAACTAGCAGATTTGACTAGGGTAAGTCATCATTGTAACACTTTTCTATTCACAGATAGGGACCCAGAAGGTAGTGGGGAGTCAAAACAGAGCACCCAATACAGAAATAACCCATGAAAGAGTGGATTATATCTAAGACATGCTTATAAAAAATATTTTAGAAGAAAATATAAAGCTTCTTCAGCTGTAATGGGTTCAACATAACAACATTTTTTTGTTCTCTAAGTTATCCTTTTATTGACATTCATGGTTCAGTTGAAACTGCAACCTTTCTATATACATTATTCTATATAAAATTACTATTTCATTGTGAAATTATGAAAATATGAAAAGTTATAATTATATATAATATGTATATGTCTCTGGCTATAATAATACCACTCATTGCTTTGTTATTTCTTAAAAGCTTAATAATTAGCTCATTATTTGGAACTTTGTTAAACTGGGGTTAAAATACTAGCTAAGGGATAGATCATGGACTCATGCAGTTTATAATTTAGTGGAAAAAAAAGGAAAAATTTCTTGTATGAAAGTTTAATTTCCCCACAAACACGGTGCTCTTTTTTTTCTGGAGTTCAAAGGTGCTAGAAATCAGAAAGTCGTGTGAGTTTTATTATCAAAATGAAGTACAATGAGTAACATAGGCAAGGAAAGCAGAATAATGTGTACTGTAAGTATAAATACCCATGTAGTTTTCTCAGTTTTCTTTTACATATACACAAAATTTGTGTACTTGGATGGAGCACAAACTTTGACTTGGGTAGGAAGTATATAGATAAATAAGAAAACACCAGTTATATTTATTATAGCTCCTTTATCATCTACAATGACTTCAAGAAAAAAATCTCAGACCCTAAAGTTTAATTGTCTTAAGTTATCAAAACTCTGTAATTTATCAGATGTATTCTCAAAGTTTATCTATCCTGTTGCATACAGTATGGTTTCTTTATTTCTGGCGATTCACTAATATTTCTCTGATAGCACAGCGGGCAGGGCATTTGCCTTGCACGAAGCAAACACAGTTGACCTGAGTTCAATTCCTCCACCCCTCTCGGAGATCCCAGCAAGCTACCAAGAGTATCTCGCCTACACGGCAACTCCTGGTAAGCTACCCATGATGCATTCAATATGCCAAACACAGCAACACATCTCACAATGTTACTGGGACACTCGAGAAAAATCAATGAAAAATGGGAGCACAGTGACAGTGTGAGATGTATATACAGCAGGGTTTATTTTATCTTCAACAAATATTATATAGTTTCTGTATATTGATTATTGTGAAAATGCTACATTGCAGGAACAGAGTGAAATAAGACTGAGTGAAAGAGAAATGTAGAGTTGTTCAAGAGGTTTAAAATTTCACTTGCTATGAGTATATTCTAGAGCTCTTGTACAACATACTACCTACAGTAAACAATACTTTGCAAAACATTTAAAAATAATAAGAGCATCTCAGACTAACCATTTTCAATCTAGAATCCCAGAAGCAAACAGCCACTCTCGCGGGCTTGTGAGCTCTCATGATATTCAAAATGAGAATGAAAAATACATTATCTATCATCTGCCTCTGGCAGGTAGGCTTGAATGGTAGTGGGAAAATTTGAGCAAAACATAATCCCCCAAAGTAGAGTGAGAGTATTGGGAAATTGTCTGCTATAGATGCAGAGTGAGGACTGGAATGGGGAAAGGGAGGATACTAGGTATATTGGTGGTGGAAAATATGCACTGGTAGAGGGATGGGTGTTTGATCATTGTATGACTGAATCTCATACATGAAAGCTTTGTAACTCTAAGTCACGGTATTTCAATAAAATTAAAAAATAAATTCTCATTGTAATACAAAAGTGAGCATAGACCTGGAGAGATAATACAGCAAGTAAGGTGCTTGCTACCATTCCCAGCCAAGGTGCTCTCAGAGCAACTGGCCAAAGGGGAACCCCACAAGCCTTAGGAGCTTGTCAGATGTGAACTCCAAGCTCTGCAAAGGTAATGAAGTAGTACCTCCCCCAACAGGTACAAGTGTACGGTGGGTGTGGCCTCCAGAACAGTGGCTGCTCATAGGACCACCGTTATTTTTCCCTTTCCCAGCACTTTGGACTCACAGCTCAGCCTCTATTACCTAATTTTGAAGAGGACAACCTGGCTATCCCAAACACATTAGACCAATAGTCCACTGGCCTATCCAAACAAAATACTCTCAAAACTCAACAAAATAATGGTGAACATAAGTATCTGAATAAGTCTAACGTAAAAGAACACATACCCTGAAGCTTCTATAACTATCTCACATAAGGCCTAGAGGAGCACCAAAGAGATAGTATTCTCAAAGGGGAAAAAGGAGATCACTAACAAACAAGCTCATCTAGAATCCTCCCTTGCAGCAAGAGGAGGTCACTGATAGTGAACTGGAGGGACTCACCTACATACTACCACAGAAACATGAAGAAGCAGTGCAGATCCCCACCACAAGGTGTGGGTAAAGAAAAGGGCCCTGAAGCCTCAACAAAGAACAGAATCTCTGCAATAAAAAATTCAGAGATGAAATGTAGAAGATGTTCAATGAGCTCAAAAAAATGGTGGAGCAGGCATCCAGTAAAACAAAGGAAGATATGAAAGAAACAGTGGAATGTACAGCCAACAAAATACAGAAAGAAAGGAGAGCATAAGTAAGAAAGCTACAGGGGCTGGAGTGATAGCATAGTGGGTAGGGCATTTTCCTTGCATGCAGCTTACTCAGGTTTGATTCTCAGCATTCCATATGGTCCCCCAAGCACCGTGAGGAGTGATTTCTGAGTGCATGAGCCAGGAGTAACCACTGTGCATTGTCGGGTGTGACCCATAAAGAAAAAAAAAAAGAAAGCTACATACAGAAAAGACACTAATAAAGGATTCCGTAGATGAAATTTAAAACTCAGTGGGTGCCCTCATCAGTAGAATGACAACAGCCGAAGAAAGAATCAGTGAGCATGAAGATAAATTGCACACAGCATACAGGGAACAAGATATAACAAAAAAAGACCTCAAAATAGTGCTCCAGCAAATAAGAGACCTAAGGGATGAATTCAAGAAGAACAAAATAAGAATCATCAGAGTAGCAGAAAGATGGGGAGACAACCCCAATGAAGTAGGAACAGTAAAAAGTTTCATTGCTGAGAAGTTACCCGAGCTGGAGAATTTAGGCATCCCGATCCAAGGAGCCCAAAGGGTACCAGCTAAAAGAGACCGTAATAAAAATACTCCAAGAAATATAATCAGAATGATGGATACCATGCATAGAGACAAAATACTACAAGCAACAAGGGCAAAGAAGGATATCACATACAAAGAAGCACCCCTTAGATTTCCAGCAGACTTAACAGAGGAAACAGTCCGAGCCCAAAGACAATGATGGGATGTAGTGAAAAAACTCAATGAAATAAACACCTAGAATACTTTATCTGGCTAGACTCTCACTCAAAGGAACGATACACTATATCATAGATACAAAACAGCTCAGGAAATCCATAGTCTCAAAACCAACCTTAAAAAAAGGACTAAGGGGGCTATTGTGAAACAAGACAAATCCCTACAAACACAACAAATCTCCAGAGAAATATGGCACAAAATCCCATGGTAATAATCTCTCTCTCAATGCCAATGGTCTCAGTGTACCAGATAAGAGACACATAGTGGCAAAATGGATTCAAAAACTGAACCCAACATTCTGCTGCTTACGAGAAACACATCTCAATAGTCAGAGCAAACACAGACTCAAAGTCAAAGGATGTGGCCATGCTCCAAACTTAACTCTGATTTTCAGGGAGAAAGATTGGGTGGTTTACTTCTCATTGATCACTTTGTATATAGAGAGATGTCGCGCGGCCGCGTAAGCTCGGCTCTTTTTGGAACCTGTTTTTTCTTTTTTCTTTTCCTCCGGGATCCCGCACCCTCCATGTGTTCCTTCTCTTATTCTGAACGCTTCAAAGATGGCGCTGGGGGGCGGGCTGTGGGCGTGACTTCCGGAATCAGAGGTTACCTGGGAGGTGTAGTCCGGCAGATTTGAGAAAAAGTCCTCGTTCCCGCATACTCGAGCTGTGTTTGTAGAGGCTTCTGGTCACCAGGGTTCCATCTGGGGGAGGCGGGAGGCAGCGCCTACTCCATCTGGAACTTGCCGGTGCTCTCGGCTCTTCTTGGAACCTGTTTTTTTTTTTCTTTTCCTCCGGGATCCCGCACCCTCCATGTGTTCCTTCTCTTATTCTGAACGCTTCAAAGATGGCGCTGGGGGGCGGGCTGTGGGCGTGACTTCCGGACTTAATGCAGAAACCAGCAGCTTAGAGCAGAAAAGTGAACTGACGATGAGTTAACCCAGGCCATCATTTCTGCCCAGAGGGGAAAGAGTGTTGCCCCATTCGCCCTCTCTTCTCTGGAAAGAAGGATGGCGGCCGCATGGGAGCCTTGTGGACAGCAGGTATGAGCCGGGGTGTGGGGGTGACTAAAACCTCATGGGAAGGGGGGCGTTCCGGTCTGTCCTTCACGCCCTACCGAGGTCACCAGTTGCCCCCCACAAGCGGCTCTCCAGCACGGCCACAGCCTCAGAAGCACAAGGGCTTAATGCAGAACCCAGCAGCTTGGAGCAGAAAAGTGAAAGGACTATGCGTTAATCCAGGCAATCATTTCTGCCCAGAGGGGAAAGGGTGTTGCTCCCTTCCGCCCTCCTCCCTCTGGAAAGAAAGATGGCGGCCACATGGGAGCCTTGTGGACAGCAGGTATGAGCCGGGGGTGTGGGGGGACTAAAACCTCATGGGAAGGGGGGCGTTACAGTCCATCCTTCACGCCCTACCGAGGTCACCAGTCACCCCTCACGAGCGGCTCTCCAGCATGGCCACGGCCCCAGAAGCACAAGGACTTAATGCAGAACCCAGCAGCTTGGAGCAGAAAAGTGAACGGACTATGCATTGATCCAGGCCAGCAAGTCTGCCGCAGGGGAAAGGGTGTTGCCCCATTCGCCCTCTCCTCTCTGGAAAGAAAGATGGCGGCCACATGGGAGCCTTGTGGACAGCAGGTATGAGCCGGGAGTGTGAGGGCGACTAAAACCTCATGGGAAGGGGGGTGTTCTGGTCCGTCCTTCACGCCCTACCGAGGTCACCAGTTGCCCCCCACGAGCGGCTCTCCAGCACAGCCACGGCCCCAGAAGCACAAGGACTTAACGCAGAACCCAGCAGCTTGGAGCAGAAAAGTGAAAGGACTATGCGTTAATCCAGGCAATCATTTCTGCCCAGAGGGGAAAGGGTGTTGCTCCCTTCCGCCCTCCTCCCTCTGGAAAGAAAGATGGCGGCCACATGGGGGCCTTGTGGACAGCAGGTATGAGCCGGGGGTGTGGGGGCGACTAAAACCTCATGGGAAGGGGGGTGTTCTGGTCCGTCCTTCACGCCCTACCGAGGTCACCAGTTGCCCCCCACGAGCGGCTCTCCAGCACGGCCACAGCCCCAGAAGCACAAGGGCTTAATGCAGAACCCAGCAGCTTGGAGCAGAAAAGTGAAAGGACTATGCGTTAATCCAGGCAATCATTTCTGCCCAGAGGGGAAAGGGTGTTGCTCCCTTCCGCCCTCCTCCCTCTGGAAAGAAAGATGGCGGCCACATGGGGGCCTTGTGGACAGCAGGTATGAGCCGGGGGTGTGGGGGCGACTAAAACCTCATGGGAAGGGGGGTGTTCTGGTCCGTCCTTCACGCCCTACCGAGGTCACCAGTTGCCCCCCACGAGCGGCTCTCCAGCACAGCCACGGCCCCAGAAGCACAAGGACTTAACGCAGAACCCAGCAGCTTGGAGCAGAAAAGTGAACGGACTATGCATTGATCCAGGCCATCAAGTCTGCCAGAGGGGAAAGGGTGTTGCCCCATTCGCCCTCTCCTCTCTGGAAAGAAAGATGGCGGCCGCATGGGAGCCTTGTGGACAGCAGGTATGAGCCGGGAGTGTGAGGGCGACTAAAACCTCATGGGAAGGGGGGCGTTCCGGTCCGTCCTTCACGCCCTACCGAGGTCACCAGTTGCCCCCCACGAGCGGCTCTCCAGCAGGGCCACAGCCCCAGAAGCACAAGGGCTTAATGCAGAACCCAGCAGCTTGGAGCAGAAAAGTGAACGGACTATGCATTGATCCAGGCCAGCAAGTCTGCCGCAGGGGAAAGGGTGTTGCCCCATTCGCCCTCTCCTCTCTGGAAAGAAAGATGGCGGCCACATGGGAGCCTTGTGGACAGCAGGTATGAGCCGGGAGTGTGGGGGCGACTAAAACTTCATGGGAAGGGGGGCGTTCCGGTCCGCCCTTCACGCCCTACCGAGGCCACCAGTTGCCCCCACGAGCGGCTCTCCAGCACGGCCACAGCCCCAGAAGCACAATGACCTAATGCAGAACCCAGCAGCTTGGAGCAGAAAAGTGAAAGGACTATGCGTTAATCCAGGCAATCATTTCTGCCCAGAGGGGAAAGGGTGTTGCTCCCTTCCGCCCTCCTCCCTCTGGAAAGAAAGATGGCGGCCACATGGGAGCCTTGTGGACAGCAGGTATGAGCCGGGGGTGTGGGGGCGACTAAAACCTCATGGGAAGGGGGGCGTTCCAGTCCATCCTTCACGCCCTACGGAGGTCACCAATTGCCCTCCGCTAGTGGCTCTCCAGCACGGCCACGGCCCCAGAAGCACAAGGACTTAATGCAGAACCCAGCAGCTTGGAGCAGAAAAGTGAACGGACTATGCATTGATCCAGGCCATCAAGTCTGCCGGAGGGGAAAGGGTGTTGCCCCATTCGCCCTCTCCTCTCTGGAAAGAAAGATGGCGGCCACATGGGAGCCTTGTGGACAGCAGGTATGAGCCGGGAGTGTGAGGGCGACTAAAACCTCATGGGAAGGGGGGCGTTTCGCTCCGCCCTTCACGCCTTACCGAGGCCACCGGTTGCCCCCCGCGAGCGGCTCTCCAGCACGGCCAGGACTCCAGAACACAGAAACCAATTTCTTAACTATCTGACTTTCAGTAGAAATACTTCCAGGGTCAATAGGTAAAAGAGCAGAAATCCAAAACCAACATTTAATTCTTGAACCCAGCCGTAGAAAGCAAATCACTTCACAATGCTTTTTCAGCATGTCTGATTTGGGGGGGGTAAACTCTAAATAATAGTGGTAAATCTTTCATTGAAACAATGAATCTAATCAAAGCAGATAGAGTGTTAACTAGAATTCATCTGCCTCACAGGGACGGGGAGGGGTGGGGGTGGGGTTTTATTGGGGTTCTTCATGGTAAAAAATAAGTATTGGTAAAGGGAAATGTGTTTGATATTTGCATGACTGAGACATAAACCTGAAAGCTTTGTAACCTTTCCCACAGTGATTCAATAAAAAAAAAAAAGTCAAAGGATGGAAAACAATCCTGCAAACAAATAACAACCTCAAAAAAGCCAGGGTGGCCATGCTAGTATTCAACAACATAGATTTTAGGCTAAAAAAGATTAGAAGGGAGACGAAGGTCATTTTTTAATAATCAAGGGATATGTATATCAGGATGAAATCACGCAACTGAACATATATGCACCCAATGAGGGACCAGCAAAATACTTAAAACAACTGCTCATAGACTTCAAGGAAGACATTAGTAGCAATACAATAGTAGTTGGAGACTTCAACGACTAAAACTCACCAAGGAGGTCCTCGCTTTGAAAGAAGAAATAGAAAAGAACAGGCTAATAGATGTATACAGGAATGTTCATCCCCCCAAAACAATATGCACATTCTTTTCCAGTGCACATGGAACATTTTCCAAGATAGAACATGTGCTGGACCACAAAACAAACCTCAATAAAATCAGGAAGAGAGAAATTGTTTCAGTTATCTTTTCAGACTACAATGCAGTGAAGCTAGAAGTTAAGCACAAACAGAAATAGAGTATAAAATCAAACACCTGAAAGTATAACAACTCAATGTTGAACAACCAGTGGGTCAGGGAGAAAATCAAAGAAATCAAAATATTCCTGGAAAGAAACGATAATAAAGGCACGAGCTACCACAACTTGTGGGACACGGCTAAAGCAATATTAAGGGGAAAATTTATAGTTCTTTAAGAATTTCTCAGGAAGAAAGAAAGGCCCACATAAATAATTTGACATCACAGCTTAAAATCTTAGAAAAGAATCAACAAAAGAAGTGCAAAAAAGGCAGGAAGGAAGAACAGACATTAACGACATGGAAACCAAAAAAACAACCCAAAAGATCAATGAAACCAAGAGCTGGTTCTATGAGAAAATAAACAAGACTTATCACCCACTAGCAAGACTCACAAAGAAAGAGAGAGAAGTAGTAAACCAAATCATGAAAAAAGGGACATCATAAAAGAAACCAAAGCAATTCAAAAGATTTTCAGATATTACTTTGAAAGTCTGTATGCCACAAAACAAGAGAACCTAGAAGAAATGGATAAATTCCTGGATTCCTATAAACTCCCAAGGGTGAGCCAAGACAATATGGGATACCTGAATAAAGCTATCACTATCAAGAAAATTGAAACTGTAATCAAAAGTCTTTTCAAATACAAAAGTCCTGGTCTAAATGGATTCTCTAGTGAATTCTTTCAAATATTTAGAGGACCTATTGCCAGTTCTTTTCAAGCTCTTCCAGGAAACTGATGAAACAGAAACACTCCCAAACAGTTTTTATGATGCAAATATCACTGTAATACCAAAAGCAGACAGAGACACCACAAAAAAGAAAATCACAAGCCAATATACCCTGATGAACACAGATGCAAAGATTCTCAACACAATGTTAGCAAATAGAATTCAACAACTCATTGAAAACACCACAACCAAGTAAAATTCATCCCGGGAATGCAAGGATAGTTTAACATTCACAAGTCAATCAAAATAATCCGTCATTCAATAAAATAAAAGATAAGAACAAAATGATCATATCAATAGATGCAGAGAAAGAATTTGACAAGATCTAGCACCCATTTATATGAAAACTCTCAGAAAAATGGGAATTGAACTTTCTGCCCGAATTTTACTCAATCTGAGTTTAGGTTCACTGAGAGGCTAAAATACTGGGAAATATTTAATAAACTCCCAACAGAAGTTATTTTAATAAAATTAAAATATTTAATTTTAACAGAATTTTATTTTAATAACATTAAAATATTTAATATTAAATATTTAATAAACAGACAAGGATCTATTACGTCCTTGCATCCTCTGTAAAACTTACCAAGAGTCCAATTTTCATTTAAAAGGTCTAAAGTTAAAACACTTAACTTTAACTTCCCTGCATTCTCTGTAACACAGACACCCAGTTTTCCTGTAAAACCGCACAAAAAGATTCAAGTTTACTTAGTCCTATATTAAGTTTCTCCCCACATGGGCAGCTCCTTTTCCTTTCTCTTCTAGTTTCCAATAAACTTTTTTCCTGATTTTCAATAAGTATGAGTTTCATTATTACTCAAAATTTTCATACTTGAAAATATTGAAGCATTTTAAAAATGCTTAAGAACACCCATTTGATGGGAATCACCAACGAACAAAGAAACCTCCACCTCCACTTCTACATCGTATGCATCAATATTGGCTTAAACCAATGGAGGGGGCAGAAGGTCATATCCTTTCTTTCCACATTTTCATCAACATTGTTGTATTTCTAGACATTTTAATATTTGCTATTCTCACTGGTTGAGATGCTCATTGTTGTTTTTATTTACATTTCCCTGATAATAAATGATGGTAAACACTTTTTCATGTGTATAGTACCCATTCTTATATTTTCTTTGAGCAAGTGTCTGTTCATCTTCTTTCCCCAGTATTAGATAGGTTTTTGAATTTTTGTTGCTGAACTTTGTGAGTATTTAACTTATCTTGGATATCAGTCCTTTAGCTGATGTATTTTATGCAAATCATTTCTTCCATTGTATGAGGTGTCATAAATTTGTCCTGGAGATACCAGAGTGGTTAGGGCATGTTCTAGTCATGTGCCAGATCTGCATTTGAATCCAAAATCACATGGTTTCACCTTTGGAACCTAAAGTTCTGCCATCTGTGGCCTTGGAGGCCTCCAGGACCACCAGGGATTTCTGGGCTATTCCAGCCCAATAAGACCCAAACATTCTTGAGCCCTTCCAATTGAACTGTTGGACCCACTGATTTTGAATCACAATTGAGGCCCCCAAGCCTCATGAGCACCAAAACAGAACTTTATTTATTGGTATATTTCTATTGGTCATGGCCAACCTGAGTTCGATTCCTCCGCCCCTCTCGGAGAGCCCGGCAAGCTACCGAGAGTATCTCGCCCGCACGGCAGAGCCTGGCAAGCTCCCCGTGATGTATTCGATATGCCAAACACAGTAACAACAAAGTCTCCAATGGAGACGTTACCAGGCCCGCTCGAGCAAATTATCTTTACATCTGAAGTCAAATTTGTTTGTTTGTTTTGAGTCACACTCCACTCTGCTGAGGGTCTACTCTTGACTTCTGCACTTGAAATCAAATCATTGAAGACACATCCGAGGGCCTTTTCCTGGAGAGATATGACTACATTTTCCTCAATTTATGTTTTGAATTTTGTTCTAATCTTGAGATTTTACAATCCACTTTGAGTTAACTTTATGAATAGTACAATATAGGAGTTCAGTTTCTTCTTTTTCCGGACATGGCTATCTAAATTTTTCCAACAATATTTGTTGAGGAGGCTGTCCTTGCTCCATTTTTATATATCCAACTCCTTTGTCATGGATTAACTGCTCATAAAACTAAATCTTTATAATACAGTTTAAAGTCATGAAAGACAATACTTCGCATCTTTGTTTTACTCAGAATTGATTTAGCTGCTTGAAGAATTTATGATTCCATATAAAAATTAGCAGAGTTTATTTCAAGTCCATGAAAAATTTCATTAGAATTTTAATGTGAACTTCATTGGATTCCTTTAATGCTTGGGATAGTATACTAATTTTCTTCTAATCTATGAACATGATATATTTTTCATTTTCTCATCTTCTTCAATTTATTTAAAAATTTATTTTATCCATTTAATTTTATATTTTTAATTTAATTTTCCAGTAATTTTTTATATTTTTATGCGAAAATTTTACCATATCCTTAGTGATTCCTTGGTGCTGTTTTGGGATACTATTTTTAAAGAGAATATATATATATTTTTCTTTATTTTCTAGTTCATTATTTGCACGCATAAGTTACACAGATTCTGTGTATTTATTTCACAGCCTGAGCACTTGCTCTACTGATTTATTTTTATTTTTTTCGATGAGCTTTTAATTTTTTTATATTTATTACTATATCAACCACAGGAACTGAGTTTAAACTCTTCTCCTTTGATTTGTTTTTCTTGATTAATTGCTGCAGGAAATACTTCCAAAAATATATTGAATAAATGTGAAAAGTGTTATCTTTTTTTGGGGGGGGGTCTGATTTCAGTTGTTCTTCATTGAGTATGATGTTGGCAATATGACACCATCTCTAGTCTATTGGATCTTCCATCTAAGTGGTGACTTATCAGCATTAATTGTGGGGTTGGAGAGATAGTACAGGAGGTAGGAGGCTGGGTTCAATCACCAGTATTACTTATTGCCTCCTGAGTACTGCCTGGAGTGATTCCTGAGTGCAGAGCCAGTAGTCACTTCTGGGCACCCATGGGTATGGCCCCCAAACAAATGCACAAAGAATTTAGTTGCTTAAATCTTTAAAATATTCCACCCAGAGTACTAATGACAATGAGTGTGATCTTGATGTGATGAAGAAACAAAGAGGAGGTTAGATGAAGATCTTAGCCCACATCAATTCTATTGATTATTCACTTATCAGTAATTACTGAGACCTGTCTAATGCAGACTCAAAAATGAAGAACCTGAGAAACTGGAAAGTCAGTGAATATTTTTGCGACAGTTGATTTGACAACCTTTTCCAAACATCCCAATGTGTATAGACTTCTCACCTCCAGTTCATATATCTAAAGATAGTCTACCAGAAATCTTCACCTGATTACTATACAGACATTTTCTTCTCTTTGTTTTTTTGGACTACACTCAGCAGTACTCATGTCTTACCCTTAGTGGTGTTTGGGACCTTATGGAGTTCTGAGGATCAATCCTGGGTTGGGCCATAACAAGCCAATAACCCTACCCACTGCCCTCTCTCTCTTCATTCTCATTACATATACCATTTATATTATTTCCCAAAGAATCCTTATGTTTTATCTTCCATTTGTATTATAATGAACAGTGAAAAGGTTGGCTCAGTTTTTCAAGATTGAAAAAAAATAGGGGGGAGGAGGTGGTGTCACATCCGAACCATATGGGCTGTTGGGACTGGATCTGGGTAAGACACATTCAATGAAAGTAACTTACTTCCTGTAGTATATCACAGGTACTCCAAGGTGAAATTCTTTCCATTGTCTCTTAGAAAATTGCATTTGTTCTATTCCCAAATTATTTCTTGATTTCTTTCAAATTATTTCTAGTATATGAATTTCTCCATTTTACCACTTTCTTGTCTGCAGTACTAATATGTAGTTTAGAAAGAACAGTCCCATTCTCTTATGGTTTCCTTCCAATATTATTTACTAATTAATAGTGTGATCTTTCTTAAGTAACTTGTGTAATTCCTCTGTTAAAATTCTTTATAATATTCCTTAAAACTTGAAGGATGTTGAGAAATAGATATTATAGAGTGTTTTGTTTTACCCTACTATAACTAATTTATTTACAGGCTAACCTGAACATTATTCATAAAGGGGTTTATAATAATAAAGATTATTTGGATTCTAGGAACAATAAAAAAGAGAGATCTAAACTGATATGATTTTCCTTTCTTCTGTTCTCTCTATAAGGATAATTTAGGGCCTGGAACAATATTTTTCAAAATGGTTTGACTAGCAATGGGTAAGAAATGTGCTGACACTTGTTGAACTACCATTTGGGAATTCTGGGTGTCAGTTTTAGAGATCTCTAGTGGTTCGAAGTGTTGTCAACTGAAGAATCTCAATTTTGTTGTTCTGTACTCAATTTTCCTATTCAAAATAGTACATCTTTGTTTTATACCCCTCATAGAAAGCATGAGAAACTTATCTCATAATTGCATCAATTGGATTGGAGGAAAATTAAGTCAGTCCAACACAATTTTCTGGCGAGGAAGAATTAATCAGAGAAGAAGGTATTCTACTGCAAAGTGAATTTTAAAAAAGGCAATAAATAAAAGCAGGACCACCTTAAATATAAATTGGATTCCTTTAATTCAAATGTAAAATAACATGCATGTGTTCTACATACTCACAATTTTAAATTCACATACCACCTTTAGATTTTACTTGTTTATCTTTAATGTTAAGGGATATCATTGAAACCAAAGTATTTCATATAACACAGTCTCAGATCTATGCTTGCCTTGTCCTGCTGCTTCCTCTCTGTCCTCATCGATCATCAGATAACAGGTATCAACTTACTTCTTTCACCAGATTCATTCTCTCTACGTCAACTGTGAAAATGGATCTGAGTCCCTTGGTGACTTTTCCTTGGTTAGCTGGCACTGCCCTTAGCTCCACTTACAGGGAGCACAAGAGAGACACTGAGAAAAGAGTATTCTGCTTCAAGGAGGCTCCCCTGATAGATTTGTGGAAGCTCTCTAGGCACCAATGTTTTGCAATAAGCACAGCTTCTGCAGCCTGTCTCTTACGGCATTGACAGCTTCTCCAACATCAGTTCTTTGACATTCACAATTTCTCAATTTCACAGTTTCGCATTTTGTAATCACCAAGATCCTGCAAGAGAGTGCCACGCTTCTACAGAATATGGCAACCCAAATCACTTGGTCACAGATTTCTGATACATGCCCTGTGGTTTTGGTGCAAATTATTATGACAAGGCACAGCTTTCCTTGGAGACTAGAGGATGGATTTAAAAGGTCTATTTCTGGTAAGTTCTGCCAGAATGACATGGCTACACCATATTTACCATGGATGCATCCACTTAAAGCAGGTATGAACCTTGACTATGGAGTAGACTGCTGGCTTAAGTGTTTTGTGTTATGTCCTCAGGGTAGAAGCTTTTTGTGGCATAATATTTTAGAAATAGAAGCTGTCCTTCTCATCTTTAAATCTTGCATTGAGGACAACAGAATTAGATCTGTTTGCCTTGAATAATTTGTTTCTCTAATTAAGTCATTTTAGGACAAAAATGTTAAACTTGTAATAGTCTAGTTCTCCCTCTCAAAGAACCTGGAAAGCTACTGAGAGTATCCTGCCTGCACGACAGAGCCTGGCAAGCTCCCCGTGGCATATTAGATATGCCAAAAAGAGTAACAATAATGGGTCTCATTCCCCTGGCCCTGAAAGAGCCTCCAATGTGGCACCGTTGGCAAGGACGAGTAAAGAGAGGCTACTAAAATTTCAGGGCTAGGACGAATGGAGATGTTACTGGCACTCGCTAGAGAAAATCCATGAACAATGGGATGACAGTGACAGTGACAGTGAATCAAGTCATTTTAAGACAAAAATGTAAAACTTGTAATTCTTTCAGACATCCACACTTTGAAATGCATCAACTCCTCTCAAGTGAAATATGCTACAACCAGCTTCTAAAAGTTAAGAAAAATAGGTAAATTATTTTCTATAAGGTAGAATTTCTGGATTTTTATGTCCTCTTGTAAGATAAATGACAGTTGTGCTTACTTCACAGATCAGCTGTGAGTAAAATGTTATGATGTTTATGATAATAATTAAGAAATAACAACTTGGCAAACATTTCTGTCCGTGACATGAATATAACCAGAATATCAGATTTTTAAAATCCTTGACCTTAGTTTCACATGACCTGTGTTATATCAAGCATCAATAGAAAGTAAAACTAATAACTAAATTCTTCACTATCTTTCCTTCCCCTACAAGGTCATTCTATCCTTGGGAATCTCTTCTTTACTTGTAAGAGTCCACAGCTGAGGTTTTCTGCAGCTGAGAAGAGTCCGTTGTTAGCAGTATCTCAGAAACAAACTGTTTCTTTTCTGTTGGTAGATTGTATGAGCTCTCTGACCTCATTCTGGACTTCTAAGATAGAGTGGGCTAAATCAAGTACTTTCTCAGTCAAGGAGTCTCTCAACCTATCAGGACCAAAGAATGGATAGATCATCTCTGCATTTTATTCAGTTATCCAAAGACCAAGATATTAAATGAAGAACTTGACTTCGGGGGGTGGGGTCTATTTGTTGACTTGAGACAAGTGTTTTATACTGACTATAATTGAAATTTCAAGTGGTTGTAGTTTAATTTCAAGGATTGTGCTTAAGGTTAGGTTTTGATTGTTGAGCTAAATTCCTAGCAACTCATCTAGTTATGCCCAACTAGCTGAGTGGTTCTTGTTTCATATAACCCCTGCTAAAATATAATTGTGCATTTCTCTCTCCCATAAGACAGTGCTAATCCTCCTTTATGATAATATTCTTTCTCCCTACATCCAGGGTGCCTGCAAGAAGTAACTGCATTTTCCATTTTATCAAGAAAGACAACCTGTGCTCCTACACAATAAAAATAGCAGTTAATGAACATGGATGCATTATAATGTAAATAACTGAATTTGTGAGTTGCTTGGAGGGAGGCCTACATGGATTTCTTGATATTAGAAAGTAATCAGGTGTTTCTGTTTTTTAACTTAATAAATTTTATCTCATAGTTTTAATATATTGGTTCTCGGGCTGGAAATTTCAAATTCCTACTTTGACAACCCTTACTTACTTAATCTTAATCTCTACTTAATCTTACTTAATCTCTAGTGTCCATGTAAGTATCTTCCATTTTTAATAATCTTCTTCTGGTTTCTTCTATTTCTAGTTATCATTCTTTACTGAAAGATTATGGTCAATCTCAAAACTCAATATGCATTTTTATGCATTGCTCATTTATTTTTATTTTTATTAGTGAAACACCATGAGGTACAGTTGTAGACTTACAAATTTTTGTGCTTGGGTTTCAGTTATACAATAATTGAGTACCCATTCCTCACTGGTGCCCATTCTCCAGCAATACAACTTCTGGGAATATATCTCAGAGAGGCAAAAAAGTATAGTCGAAGTGACGTCTGCACTTGGTTGTTCATTGCAGCACTTTTTATAATAGCTAGAATCTGGAAAAAACCTGAATGCCCAATAACAGATGACTAGTTAAAGAAACTTTGGCTCTTTTTCTTCTGGAGAAGTTCATGGGTTATGTTTTCTCTCTCTCTCTCTCTCTCTCTCTCTCTCTCTCTGTCTCTCTCTCTCTCTCTCTCTCATTTACATTCATGTACCCTCTCTACCTCTCCTTGTATTTCTTTAAATAAGACTATTTTACTTTTATATTTCATTCTGTAATCATATCAAAAAATTTTATTTTTATTTTAAGCAGAATAATAAATTTTAAAAACTCCTAGTTTTAATTTTCAGCATTTTGAACACCAGAAATTTAATCCACATACACAGAAGCTATTTTGAGCCTGCATTAATTTGTAAGAATGTAAAAGAGGATTAAAGACCTAAATGTCTAGCCTATTTTATTGTAGTATTTTTTTTCCTGAGAGTGGTACAATTATACCAACACTCATTATATGCAAAGCTCAATAACCAGGACTGAATAAAGAATGTAAAAAAAAACCTAAATGATGCTCTAGGACCCTGGGACAAAACCAGCCCTGAGCTTCTTCCTCTTCAACCCCAAAGCTGGTCTTCTTCCCCAACCAGGTCAGTTAACCCACAAGTATTCGAACCCAGGACATGGCTTTTGCCATGCACGCTCCTCAGGCATCCTCTAGGACCCTGGGACAAAAACAGCCCTGAGGCTCTTCCTCTTCCTCCCCAATGCTGTGTGGGTCTTCTTCCCCTCCCAGCTAGTACCCCCCCACACACACCAGGTTCCGGTGGGAGCATGGTCTCTTCAGAAGTGGGCATGGCTTCTGCAGAAGTGTGTGTGGCCTAATTCTGGCCGCAGGTAGTTTACTAACACCAATAAATCTAGTGTGACATATTAGTTCCCATACCTACACACCAACATGAAGAAAGAACGCAAATCCCCGACGAAAATGAAAAGGTTCCAGAAGCATCAGTAGGTACTACTCACCTAAAGGACCTCTCTGAGAAAGAATTCAGATATTAAGTCATGAAGATGTTCAATGAACTCAATGAAACAGTCAGACAGATATATGGTAACATGAGAAAAACAATCAAGAAAGTACAGGAAGAAATGAGAGCAGAAATGTCACGAAAAAAAGACTCTGCAGATGAAATAAAAAACTTAGTCTGTGCCCTCAACTGTAGAATGACAACAGTTGAGGACAGAATCAGTGAGCTGGAAGATCAGCTGCACCAAGCCAACAGGCAACAATAAACAATGGCAAGAGACCTCAAAATAGCCCGAGAGCGAATCAGGGCCCTAGGAGATGATTCCAAGAGGAACAACATTAGAATCATTGGACTACCAGAAGCTCAGGGAAACAATCCCAATGAAAAAGCCACGGTTAAACAAATCATTGCTGAAAAATTCCCAGAGCTAGACAATGCAGACATTGTTTCAAGGAGCCTGAAGGGTGCCAGCTAAAAGAGACCCTAACAAAAACACTCCAAGACATATCATAGTTAGAATGACCGATGCTGCAGATAGAGACACAATACTGCAAGCAGCAAAGGCAAAGAAGAAAATCACATAAAAGAAAACACCCCTCGATTCACAGCAGACCGATCAGAGGAAACACTCCAAGCCCGAAGGCAGTGGCGAGATATGGTGAAAAAACTCACTGAAATGAATGCTTCACCAAGAATACTCTATCAGACTAAACTCTCACTCAAAATTGAAGAAACAGTACACTATTTTCTAGATAAACAGCAGCTTAGGAACTTCATAAACTCAAAACCAAATCTAAAAGAAGGGCTAAAGGGGCTACTATAAGACAAGAAATACCCTACAAGCACAATAGACCTTAGAGAAAAATGATAAAAAGCCCCTAACAATAATCTCTCTCAATGTCAACAGTCTAAATTCACCAATTACGAGACACAGAGTGGCAAAATGGATTCAGAGACAGAACCCAACATTCTGCTGCCTACAAGAAACTTATCTGAACACTCAGAAAACACAGACTCAAAGTTAAAGGATGGAAAACAATCCTGCAAGCAAATAGCTCCCTCAAAAAAGCTGGGGTGGCCATAATAGTATCTGACAACATCAATTTCAGGTTGGAAAAGACTAGAAGGGCGAGTGAAGGCCATTTTCTATTTATCAAGGGATACATACAATAGGAAGAAATCACACTCTTAAATATATATGCACCTAATGAGGGAACAGCTAAATATTTAAAACAACTAACAGATTTTAAGGAGGACATTGCTTGCAACACAATTGTAGCTGGAGACTTCAACATTGGCTTATCACCTCTGGATAGATCAACAAGAACAAAACTCAGCAAGGAGACGGTGACTTTGAAAGAAGAAATAGAAGAGAAAGGGTTTATAGACCTATACAGGGCTCTACGCCCCAAAAAAGAAAGAATACACATTCTTCTTCAGTGTGCACGGAACATTTTCGAAAGTAGACCATGTGTTGGAACACAAAACATACCTCAATAGAATCAGGAAGATAGAAATCGTATCAACAATCTTTTCAGACCGCAAAGCACTAAAGATAGAAGTGAATCACACACAGACATGGAGAACCAAATCAAACACCTGGAAATTAAACAACTCAATGTTGAACAACAAGTGCATCAGGAAGGAAGTCAAGGGCGAAATCAAAAGATACCTGGAAACAAATGAGAATGAAGACATGAGCTACCAGAACATCTATGGGATGCAGCGAAAGCCGTGTTAAGGGGAAAAATTATAGCTCTGCAAGCATTTCTCAGGAAGGAAGAAAGGGCTCACATAAACAACTTGACTTCACAGCTCAAGATCTTAGAAAAGGATCAACAAAAGGAGCCCAAATCAGGCAGAAGTAAAGAGATCATAAAACTTAGAGCAGAAATCAACAACATGGAAACCAAAAAAATATCCAAAAGATCAATAAAACCAAGAGCTGGTTCTTCGAGAAAATAAACAAGATAGATAAACCACTAGTAAGACTCACAGAGAGAGAGAGAGAGAGAGAGAGAGAGAGAGAGAGAGAGAGAGAGAGAGAGAGAACCCTAATAAACCGAATTAGAAATGAGAAGGGGGCTATCACAACAGAAATGAAAGAAATTCAAAAGATCATCAGAGACTACTTTGAAAGTCTGTATGCCATGAAACAAGATAATCTAGAAGAAATTGATAAATTCCTGGATTCCTGTAATAGGAGAGTAACACCCAAGAATAGTCTACATAAGTACCAGAAGATTTACTCCATGTCTTGGGAACCAGCCGCACATGCAATTGGAAAAGGCAGCTCAAATAGAGAAGGGTGCACCAAATAAAGGGTGGTGGGGAGATCATCCCAGGATGGGAGAAGCATGCTGAAAGTAGACTATAGACCGAACATGATTGCCACTCAATGCCTCTTCTGCAAACCACAGCACCCAAAAGGAGAGAGAGAACAAAAGGGAATGCCTTGTCACAGGGGTGGGGTGGGATGGAGGGGGTGGGGGGGCGAGAGGGATTTCGGGAGCATTGGATGTGGGGAATGGGCACTGGTGGAGGATGAGTACTCGATCATTGTATAACTGAAACCCAAGCACAGAAATTTGTAAGTCTACAACTGTACTGCATGGTGTTTCACTAATGAAACATTTTTTAAAAGGGGGAGGGGAGTAAACAGCAAAGCCTGGCAAGCTACTCAAGACCTATTCAATATGCCAAACACAGTAACAAGTCTCAAAAAAATAGATACGTTACTGGGCCTGCTAAAGCAAATCAATGAACAACGGGAGGACAGTGACACTGACAGTGAAGGTACTGTGTTATCACCAAGCAAATGGAAATCCCTGACTCCCTCAGCACCTGCATTCGGTGGTCTCTGACCACTATCCCACCCAGCACGGCCAATGCCATGAGTAGACGAAGGAGGAAATGAGGGCCAGGCTGGTTGGTAATCAGTTGCTGTTTATTCCATTCCTCTGCGCACCTTTTCTAATCTAAGTCCCTCATTCCCATCTCCCTGTCTCCCTTGCTCATCTCTCCATGCTCCGACTCTCCGCCTTGGTCTCTCTCTAGTTTCTCATCAACTTACTCAGCACTGCGGGTAGCACAATCGATATATCAAAGTCCTTCCTGATTGCCTGGGGTTTTTCTCCTTTCCTTTGTCCAATAACTTAATTAACATCTTAATTCTACTTCTTAATATTAGTCATTTTCTATGGACACAGTAAAAGATACATTGAGCTTGTAGGGTGACTCTCCTAGGAACATCTCAGACTACAGTGCTTAAGCCAAATTAATCTTTCCTAATCCTAGAAGAGTCCTAATCTAGTTGTTATTTTTTGGATCATAACAGAATATGTCCATGACCATGCTCTTAACTTATAGTTAAGCATTATGACACTTTGGCCTGGCCCATTTCGATGCCAGAGTAGCTCATAGCTTACCTGGGTCCATCCAGTCCCTCATCAAGATCCTGCTTTTGGGGTGCTAGAAAGTAAGGGAAATTTAGGCTTAAATCAAGAGAACAGATGCCTAGAAGTTAATATTATTGGAGTCAATGAACTCCCAAGTTACAAAAGCCTAGCACTATCTTCTTATGTCTATTCAAAAAGGACATTACTCTGAATTAACTATGCAAAGGACAAAAGGAAAGGAAAAAACAATATTACAAGTCAACAGAGTCTGATTAGGAGATAATTGTAATTTACCAGTTGGGGAAGCCAGCACAAAGAGGTTACAAATAAACACAGAGGAGTGGGAGCACTTTTATGGGAGTAACCCAATAAATCTAAGATCCCTGTGGCAAGGCAGAAGGGACAAACCAATGATATCCTATTAGGTATAAATTTAAATTCATAGATTTCTTGATTGGAATAATTGGGAATTATTCTCTGCTGTTGCCAATTTTTATATGTTCATGTGTGAAAGAGATAAAAAGTGGTGTGGAGGGGGACAATTTTGTGAAAAGTTTGACTGCAATACCTGTTCTCCTACATTTTCCCATGGTCAGACAAGAGCACAGTAAGAGTGAGATTGGTAAAGAAAACAAAAAAAACAATGATACATGTAATACTTCAGGATTTTCTCATAGACTCCATTTACTCATGGAGTATGTCTGGAGTAGGAAGCAAGATTTTTCAATGGGTAACTATATTGAAAGTTAAAAATATGATGAGGTATGACACTAAGTAAAAATATTCATTTATTTTTCCTTCTTTCTTCTTTTTTTTTTGAATCACCATGAATCACAGTTACACAGCTGTTCATGATCAGGTTTCAGTCATACGTTACAACACTCATCCCTCCACCAGTGTCCATTGTCCATTTCCCACCATTTCCCATCACCATTGTCCCCAGTTTCTCTCCTGCTACCCACCTCTTCCAGCCTACCTCTATGCCAGGCACTCTCTCTCTCTCTCTCTCTCTCTCTCTCTCTCTCTCTCTCTCTCTCTCTCTCTCTTTCTCTCCCCCTCTTGCTCTTGATCTTGATCTCTCACTATTCTTTGGGGCATTATGGTTTGGCACATAGATACTGAGGGGTCATCTTATTTCTTCCTTTACCTACTTTCAGCACACAGTTCTTATTCAGAGTGAAGATTTACAAGTATATTTGCCACCCTAGTGGTCCCTTCTCTAACCCAAGGGCCAGAAGAATTGGTCCACAGTTGGAATCCTGCTTGGGAAAAAATATTTATTTCTTATCTTTAAAATTGATGAAATAAGGGGGGAAGGGAGGTAATGGGACAGAGGTGGAGAGTTATTGACTTTCTGGTGGTAATGAAATAGCATTGCAAATATCAAAGTATGGGAACTGTTGCAAATTACATTTTCTCAGTACTATCTGAAAAATCATTTCTGTTGCTATAATTTAAATTCTAAAGTCGAAAAGATTCATGTTTGTTAGTATATGAAGATATTTATTTATAATGATGCATATGTAAAACCTATATAACATATTAGAATATTTTCTCAAAAATATTCCTAAATTAAAAGAACGGAGATAATAAAAAAGATATCTCAGCATAGCTATTGCTTACTAGGAAGAAGAATGTTATTTCCCAACAAAGTTTGAAACAAAGTTTCTGGAAAAAATAATCTTAAAATTTAATTTATTTCATTTTGGATTTGAGGGACCATACCCACCCATGCTCAGGGCTTACCCCTGTAGCTGTGCTCATGAATATCTCTTTGTGGGCTCAGGAGTCTATATAAAAATATGCCAGGGATCCAGCCAAGATTGACTGCTGGCAAGTCAACACCTTTACCACTGTACTGTCTCTCTGATTCCTAAAAGAACTCGTTTAAAAATTGTATGACTATTTCTTGGAAATTATATGCACTAATCTTATGCAAAAGCATAGTTTTCCAGAGAATATCCAAGACATTTAACTTTTTCTAATAGACAGATTCATATCTCAAATGCTGTTTTCATGTGTTTTGATTTTTATGCACTCTACTTGAACATACTTATCCATTTAAATTAATTAAATTCTCTATTTCATTTATTACTGGCTCACATTCCTTGATGGAATAACATCTTTCTCTGCCATATTTAAATCTTTGTCTTGACCTTCATCTTTTTATATACTCATTATTCTCACTTTCAAACAGCTTTCCAAATTCTGATCTAATAATGTAGTCATGTGTAAATAAAGTACTAAATTCTAAGTCACAGATCTAGTTATTTTAGTCAAGATAAAATAATGGCTATGCAATTGTTATTTTATTTTGATATTTTCTCTGGCTTTTTGTGACTCAAGTATGTGATTTAAAAAATTATATAATAACATCAATTTTTATATCTCATATAAAATCTAAACTTGAAAAATATACTATATATAAACCTATTTTAGGCATATGAAATTTACTGGCAAAATGTAATGCAGACAATATTATCATTATGCTGCATTACTCCGACAATATTTTCTAAACTCTATACTGTCATTTATTATTATTCTCAAGCAATGTTTCTTGTTGTTATAAATAAAATTGTCACTTATCGATTTAGAAATTTTTCAGCATATTGCTACTGTTGATTCAACCATTATTTTGTAAACCGAATATATGTTAAGTGAAAGATTAATTTTCATTTAAAAAACATCTTTTTAAATAAAAGGAGAAGAAAGACTACACATTGCTTTTACTTTGTACTGTGGAGAAATTACATATTATTTCATAAGACAAACATTTAAGAAGATACATTATTCAGAAAAGCAGAGCATTAGTTGTTGCGATAAGTAATTCCCAAATTATTGTCTTAAAACAATATGGATGTTGGTCTCCAAAATGAACAATATCAATTCCTCTGCTACTGGTATGTCCATGAAGAACTCCCACTGATGTATGGATACCTATTTGTTGTATTTGTAATTGTGACTAACATTAGCCAATAACATTTGCTAGTTCTAGAACTAGTTCTTAAAGTATCCAGCAGCTTTAGCTTTCATGGAAAGAGTCACCAAGCTGTCAGGAAGTCCACATCATTCTGTTAGAGTAAGTTTCTGGAAAATGAATCTATATGGAACAAAACCTACGGAGATAATCAATGCACTCAGAGTAAACCCAGTTGAGGTCACTAGAATTTTCCAAAGAAACCACAGACTTTATGGAAAGCTATAAATTTCTACTATATTTTGCACTGGTTTTGTTACCTAGTAAGAGGTAAGCAAAGTATAAGTGTTGAGTCTTATCCATGCTATGTCTTACCCACTATGGGTTGGCATAAAAACTTTACACTCTAGGCCCACATAGAAATACAGATTAGCAAAGATGTCATTATGCTGCATCTATCACTTTAGTAATCTAAGGCTTTTATGGTTACTGCAACAGTAGAATAATTTAATTTGAATGTTCTAGAAGGGTTTTTTTCTCACCTTTAGCAAAACCTGATAGTTTGTTTCAACATAATTAACAAGGTAGTAGTGTGCAATATTACTATGCAAGGATAAGAAGAAATCTTTATGGGTGAATGCAAGATTTTTTTATTAAACAAGTTTTATTGGTTAATTGTGAAATGCAGTGATTGCATTTCATTCAAACATGCTCAAACACCCATCCCTCCACCAGTGCACATTTTCCACCACCATTGTTCCCAGTGTCCCACCTGACACCCCCACCCTACCCCACTCCCTGACTCTGTGGCAGGTACAGTCCTTCTTACTCTCTCTCTAATTTTGGGCATTGTGATTTGCAATACAATACAGATAAGAGGTCACCATGTTTGGTCCTTGTTCTACTTTCAGCACACATCTGCAACTTGGGCAATCCCTCCAATCATCATTTACTTAGTGGTTCCCTCTCCATCCCAACTGCCTTTTCCCCAGTACATAGGACTGACTTCCAAATAACATGGTGTGATCCTCCTGGTCCTTATCTCTGTGTGCTTGAGTGTTAGTCTCATATTATGCTACTTTATATTCCACAAATGAGTGCAGTCATTCTATGTTTGTCCTTCTTTTTCTGACTAATTTCACTTAGCATGATACTCTCTATGTCCATCCACTTATATGCGAATTTCATTATTTCATCTCTTCTAATAACTGCATAGAATTCCATTGTGTAGATGTACCATCTTCTTCAACCAGTCATCTGTTCTCGGGCATTTGGGCTTTTCCAGATTCTGGCTATTGTAAACTGTGCTGCATTAATTTTTGTAATTTCACAAAATTTTACAACATAGTGTAAGGAATACTAACATTTAAAAAAGTGAGTTCTTTTATGGGTGACTCAATAAAGGCTGCTTAAATCAGTTGACAGCTGAGCCTAGCATAAAAGGATAAAAAGACATTGACTGGGTGGGGAGATAGTTCAAAGAATGAAGTGCATGCCTTGCATGCACTAAGCCCTAAGTTTGATCGCCTGAAAACTCATGCCCTTTTGAGTACCACAATTTTTCCTAGAGGGTCCTGAGCACTGCTAGAATACCTACCCCACAAAAGGAAATGAAAAATAAGGTGGGATATCACAAGTAAAGAGTCCTGCACACTCAACATAGAGAGGAATGGTGAGAGTGTCACAATCTACTAATAGTAAGAACAAGTGACTGGAGAATAATTCCAATAGATATGAAGTCAAACATGTGACACACTTCACTCATGTGAAGTACTACAAAATTTTATTTTAAAATTAATAATGATTTTAGCAGAATATTTTATAAGTTAAATAAGGGTCAGAGATAAAGCATAACGGAGATATATATGTGTCTGGAATGTATGCAGCCCTGAGTTTGATGACTGGTACTAACTAGTCTTCTAAGCACTATGCAGTTGTGGGTTCTGATAAACCTCAGGTTTCTAAACACAGAACCAATCAGATAAGCAGTGATGAATTTTTCTAGGAATAATTTTGGAACTTCTCCCATCACTCCCAGCACTGCCAGTTGTTATGTCCTATAAAGAGAGAATAAGAAAGAAAATTAAGAAAAAATGCTTTATAAGGAAAAAACTAAGTAGGGAATTGTGTTGAAATTAAGAGTAAAAGGTAAAGGTAAAGGCCCTCCCGTTGATCGTCGATTTGCTCGAGCGGGCCCAGTAACGTCTCCATTGGAGACTTTGTTGTTACTGTGTCTGGCATATCGAATACTCTCGGTAGCTTGCCGGGCTCTCCGAGAGGGGCGGAGGAATCGAACTCGGGTCGGCCATGTTGGCCGCTTGTAAGGCAAACGCCCTACCCGCTGTGCTATCGCTCCAGTAGATGACATTAAAATGTATGGCAGTCAATTGGTGAGATTACAGAGAATGTACACAGAGGGAAACATAAAAGCAGTTCTAAAGTAAGAAAGTAAACATACATATACGACATATGGAAAATAAGTGGGAGGATGAAGTAAGAGATAACCATGAAATTTATTGCTTATGATAGAGTTTTGATGGTGAGGCATTTGTGTACTGCTTCTGTTAAAAAAAGAAGGAAAGGGTATCAAATTATGTTTCAATATATTAAAATTAAGTTATCTATGGGAATTTATGTGAAAAGTGATGAAGGATTAAGCAGACAGTCTTTAACTTGAGACAATGTCAGCGATGGAAAACATTGGTAAATTCAATCATAAAAGGAAAAAATCCATAATTGTGTCCAAAGAGGAGTATATCACCAGTCTTGGCTAAATTCAGTGGTAGACTAGAGCCAATGGGACACTCCTAGACATCAGCAGGACTAGATTGAGTTAAAAAAAAACTGAGCTACTGCAGGGATTCAAAGATGCACTACGATTTTTTATAGAATTTTATGCTTTCAGTAGTTTAGACTACACAATATGTACTGAAATATATAGTATTTAATGATATAATGTTGTTAGTTGACTTCTTTAAAGCTCACTAAATATAAAGGTTTGAGTTCTAAAAACATTAAGAATTTATATTGAATCACCTACCAAATATTTTATACCTACGGATAATATGTTTTAGTGAAAAATGCATGTTAGTGACACTATAAATCCATTATAAATCACATACTGTAGGAATTTGGAAAGAATGGCCTTGTCTTTTTCTCCCTTCAATTATTTTTATAAGAGAAAATGAAAAGTAAAATGTTGGCTTCTGGCTCCTCACGACAAAATCTGATACAGGCATCTCCCTGAACTGGATTCCGAAATCAAGTGGCTGAACAAGGAATCCAGTCCAAAGTCGAAATAGAGCTTTCTTTCAATATTTTCATTCATATCAAGTTTTAAGATCATGGTGTAGTTCCTCACACGGCTGGCTTTCCACCCCAGTTCCTTCCTTTTCCTCTTGTGGAAGGATGGGGTGTTTTGAACTCCGCTTGAGGCCTGTGGTGGTTTTGATGTAGCCATTCTAATGTCATTATATAGGAAAACCTTCACTGGAGCCAAATTATACAAGTGTGTGTCCTGGCACTAACTTTAATGTGCACCTGGGTCTCAAGAAAAGAAAAACAGAAACCCAAATTCCTTTCTTTTACTTTTGGGATTCAGTCCTAACACCATTTTGTTTAAATTTCGTAGGTCTAAGTTTCATCAAAGTAGAATTCGTTTATATAAAATTACATACCAGATGTTCACTACCATGAAAGTTGTGGAGTATTCTACTGCCAATGTGACCCTTGCGGATTTCACAATTATAAACTGAAGTAAGGTTGTTTATATAAAGTTTCAGCCTTAAACAGTAGAAATGTGGCAAAATGGGGTCTATGGTCTTAAAGACAGGTTTGCTTTGTAATTTTTATTTTTAAAATATATATTTTAGAAAAGACTATATTAGAATTTGTGAAAGTCAGGATTTAGAAAAGTGCAAATTAGTGGTAATTTTTTTCATAGCTTTCTAAATCTTGCCACCAGGCTCACATGTGGAATTTGAGATGAGAGAAAATAAAACATTAGGTCACAGAGCTCTGAATTAAATTCTTCTCCCACAGCAGTGATTATTGGCTTCAATGCATAATAGCATCATAAGTAGGTTTTGCTAAGACAACCATCACTGACCACAAGGTGTTGATGCCAATATTTTGAATATGATTTGAAATGTTTGTATTTTTATATGCCAACAATGATCCCTGAGTGCAAAGCGAGGAGTAAGCCCTGAGCCTAGCCAAGTATAGGGAAGGAAGGGAGGGAGGGAGGGAGGGAGGAAGGAAGGAAGGAAGGAAGGAAGGAAGGAAGGAAGGAAGGAAGGAAGGAAGGAAGGAAGAAGAGGAAGGAAGGAGAGGAAGGTGAGGGAGGGAGAAGGGAAAGCAGGAGGAAGGTGGAAAGGAAGGAAAGAAGGGAAATGCT